>NC_084633.1:7477140-7532140 GCF_033978795.1 Nerophis ophidion | reverse complement strand
AACATGTGCATGCATTGCAAACAATTGCATGTCTTTTAATGCAACAAATCATTATGTCAACAAAGGGCTGTCCAAAGTGCGGCCCGAAGCAAAAAACAAAACAATATCCATCCATTCTCTACCGCTTATTCCCTTTCGGGGTCGCGGGGGGCGCTGGCGCCTATCTCAGCTACAATCGGGCGGAAGGCAGGGTACACCCTGGACAAGTCGCCACCTCATCGCAGGGCCAACACAGATAGACGGACAACATTCACACTCACATTCACACACTAGGGCCAATTTAGTGTTGCCAATCAACCTATCCCCAGGTGCATGTCTTTGGAAGTGGGAGGAAGCCGGAGTACCCGGAGGGAACCCACGCATTCACGGGGAGAACATGCAAACTCCACACAGAAAGATCCCGAGCCTGGATTTGAACCCAGGACTGCAGGAACTTCGTATTGTGAGGCAGACGATAGCTAAAGCAAAAAAAAAAAGCGCTAAAATGTGTTACGTGAAAAACGCTAAAAATGTGACACTAATCAAATCACACTTTATTTTATTTTTAACACTGTGTTACATGGCCTTTCTTTTTAACAACACCCTTTTTTGGGAAACATAAACATTTGGGAACTGTGCAGACCAATTTTTTTAAGCTTTTCAGGTGGAATTCTTCCCCATTCTTACTTGATGTACAGCTTAAAGGCCTACTGAAATGAGATTTTGTTATTTAAACGGGGATAGCAAGTCCATTCTATGTGTCATACTTGATCATTTCGCTGGAAGGATTTAGTAGAGAACATCGACGATAAAGTTTGCAACTTTTGGTCGCTAATAAAAAAGCCTTGCCTGTACCGGAAGTAGCAGACGATGTCCGTGTGACGTCACGGGTTGTGGAGCTCCTCACATCCTCACATTGTTTATAATCATAGCTATTCGGACCGAGAAAGCGACAATTTCCCCATTAATTTGAGCGAGGATGAACGATTCATGGATGAGGAAATTTAGAGTGAGGCACTAAAAAAAGAAAAAAAAAAGAAAAAGCGACGGCTCAGGGCGGCGGCAGTGGTAGCGTTTCAGATATAATTAGACACATTTACTAGGATAATTCTGGAAAATCCCTTATCTGCTTATTGTTTTAATAGTGTTTTAGTGAGATTCTAAAGTCATACCTGAAAGTCGGATGGCTGCGGTGAACGCCAGTTTCTCAGAGAGAAGCCAATGGAGGAGCCAAGATCACAGATGCATTTTTGACAGCTATAGGAGGAGGTCTCATAATCCACTGAAGTCTCCGGTAAGAGCTGACTTAATATCACAATTTTCCCATCCAAAAACTTGCTGGTTGACGTAGATAAACATGGTCGTTTGACCGCTCTGTGTTAAAGCTTCACGACAAAGAAACTCCGGCTGTGTCTCGGTGCTAAAGGCAGCTGCAATCCACCGCTTTCCACCAACAGCATTCTTCTTTATAGTCTCCATTATTAATTGAACAAATTACAAAAGATTGAGCAACACAAATGTCCAAAATACTGTGTAATTATGCGATGGAAAGAGACGACTTTTAGCCGTGTGTGGTGCTGGGCTAATATGTCCCCTCCAAACCGAGACGTCACGCGTCATCATTCTGCAACATTTTCAACAAGAAACTTTGCGGGAAATTTAAAATTGTAATTTAGTAAACTAAAAAGGCCGTATTGGCATGTGTTGCAATGTTAATATTTCATCATTGATATATAAACTATCAGACTGCGTGGTGGGTAGTAGTGGGTTTCAGTAGGCCTTTAAGTTGTTCAACGGGGCGATATAGCTCGTTTGGTAGAGTGGTTGTGCCAGCAACTTGAGGGTTCCAGGTTCGATCCCCACCTTCTACCAACCTAGTCACTGCCGTTGTGTCCTTGGGCAAGACACTTTACCCATTGCTCCCGGTGCCACCCACACTGGTTTAAATCTAACTTAGATATTGGGTTTCACTATGTAAAAGCACTTTGAGTCACTAGACAAAAGCGCTATATAAATATAATTCACTTCACTTCACAACAGTCCGGGGTCTCCGTTGTGGTATTTTACGCTTAATATTTCGCCACACATTTTCAATGGGGGACAGGTCTGGACTGCAGGCAGGCCATAGAGTACCCACACTCTTTTATTTTGAAGCCACACTGTTGTAACATGTAGCTTGGCATTGTCTTGCTGAAATAAGCAGGGGCGTCCATGATAACGTTGCTTGGATGACAACATATGTTGTTCCAAAACCTGTATGGACCTTTCAGCATTAATGGTGCCTTCGCAGATGTGTAAGTTACCCATGCCTTGGGCACTAATACACCCCCATACCATCACAGATGCTGGCTTTTCAAATCAAATCAAATCAAATCAAATAAAAACAAGCTTTATTTTTAAAGCGCTTTTCATACACAAAAGAAATGCGACGCAATGTGCTTTACAAAGTTAAAAACAATACCCGGTGACCCATATCCCCCATTATCACATACATATGCATGGACACAGATACTAAACACAAACACAACATACACACATATGCAACTACAAACCCGTTTCCATATGAGTTGGGAAATTGTGTTAGATGTAAATATAAACAAAATAAAAATGATTTGCAAATCCTTTTCAACCCATATTCAATTGAATGCACTACAAAGACAACATATTTGATGTTCAAACTCATAAACTTTATTCTTTTTTGCAAATAAAAATTAACTTACAATTTCATGGCGGCAACACGTGCCAAAGTAGTTGGGAAAGGGCATGTTCACCACTGTGTTACATCACCTTTTCTTTTAACAACACTCAATAAACCTTTGGGAACTGAGGAAACTTTGAAAGTAGAATTCTTTCCCTTTTTTGTTTAATGTAGAGCTTCAGTCGTTCAACAGTCCGGGGTCTCTGCTGTTGTATTTTACGCTTCATAATGCGCCACACATTTTCGATGGGAGACAAGTCTGGACTGCAGGCGGGCCAGAAAAGTACCCGTACTCTTTTTTTACGAAGCCAAGCTGTTGTAACACATGCAGAATGTGGCTTGGCATTGTCTTGCTGCAATAAGCAGGGGCGTCCATGAAAAAGACGGCGCTTAGATGGCAGCATATGTTGTTCCAAAACCTGTATGTACCTTTCAGCTTTAATGGTGCCTTCGAAGATGTGTAAGTTACCCATGCCTTGGGTACTAATGCACCCCTATACCATCACAGATGCTGGCTTTTGTACTTTGCGTTGATAACAGTCTGGATGGTTCGCTTCCCCTTCCCCTTTGTCGAATATTTCCCCAAAACATTTGAAATGTGCACTTGTCAGACCACAGAACACTTTTCCACTTTGCATCAGTCCATCTTAGATAAACTCGGGCCCAGAGAAGTTGGTGGCGTTTCTGGATGTTGTTGATAAATGGCTTTCGCTTTGCATAATAAAGCTTTAACTTGCACATACCGATGTACCGACAAACTGTATTTAGTGACAGTGTTTTTCTGAAGTGTTCCTGAGCCCATGTGGTGATATCCTTTAGAGATTGATGTCCCTTTTTGACACAGTGCCGTCTGAGGGATCGAAGGTCACGGTCATTCAATGTTGGTTTCCGGCCATGTCGCTTACGTGGAGTGATTTCTCCAGATTCTCTGAACCTTTTGATGATATTATGGACCGTAGATGTTGAAATCCCTAAATTTCTTGCAATTGCACTTTGAGAAACGTTGTTCTTAAACTGTTTGACTATTTGCTCACGCAGTTGTGGGCAAAGGGGTGTACCTCGCCCCAGCCTTTCTTGTAAAAGACTGAGTATTTTTTGGGTAGCTGTTTTTATACCCAATCATGGCACCCACTTGTTCCCAATTAGCCTGCACACCTGTGGGATGTTCCAAATAAGTGTTTGATGAGCATTCCTCAACTTTATCAGTATTTATTGCCACCTTTCCCAACTTCTTTGTCACATGTTGCTGGCCTCAAATTCTATAGTTTATGATTATTTGCAAAAAAACAAAAACAAAACGTTTATCAGTTTGAACATCAAATATGTTGTCTTTGTAGCATGTTCAACTGAATATGGGTTGAAAAGGATTTGCAAATCATTGTATTCCGTTTATATTTGCATCTAACACAATTTCCCAACTCATATGGAAAAGCGGTTTGTACTATAGAGCCTTTGGGAGACGTTCAATTCTGCCTATAAACATTAAAAAACACTTCTATTAAGTTTTATATACACAATGTAAGTATACAGTATATGTAATGTAGTAACAGGCACTATTATAGTAACATTTATTATTTACGTATTTTGATAATTTTAAGCGTACATGTCACATTCATTTAAAAAACGCATCAAAACGTTCACTTTTTTATTCAACAACATGGGGATAGGTTGACTGGCAACACTAAATAGCCCCTAGTGTGTGAATGTGAGTGTGAATGTTGTCTGTCTATCTGTGTTGGCCCTGCGATGAGGTGGCGACTTGTCCAGGGTGTACAACGCCTTCCACCCGATTGTAGCTGAGATAGGCTTCAGCGACCCCCCGCCAGCCCAAAAGAGACGAGCGGTAGAAATGGATGGATGGATGGATAACTGATTATTTCTCACTGCAGACTTCACAAGCGACAACAAACGTAAATTAAAATCACTTGCTGTACAAGATCTGCAGGGATTGGGATGCCGCTTGATAGAACCTTGTTATAGTCCTGTTTAGATGAAGAATGACTCATAATCCTCTCGAAGAATTGGGGCCTTGCTATCCCGGGTCTAAATTGGCTGTTAAAGTGTACCAACTTGTGGGATTACATCCTCGTCCTTCTACTATCAAGGTGAGAAGCATAATGTATGAATGGTCTACAGTAAACTTACACAGAGAAGCAAGAAAGCAGCAGAGCACTGGATGACGTAGACATAGGGACACAAGGAAATAGTTTGTCTGCGTCAGCACTTATAATAACAATGTCACTAATACTTGGTTAATATTCAAGTCACAAAATGTGAAGTGAGCATCGTAGGCACTTTTTGGATGTTTTTTGTATTGGGTTTTATAGGCGGAGTAAAAGACTTCCCATCGGCTGTACTGTAAGCTGACTTTTACCTGCGTTTATTTACAGTTAGAAGGCATTCACAATATACATCCGTCCTCATGTCTTTCATAGTGATTGGGAACGAAAATTAAAAAAAAAAAATTGCAGTTCCCCTTTAAAACCTCAAAAGGTCTTAGTGGCCACATGCGTGGACAGAACCCTTTAGCTCTTATTTCCAAAATTGTGTATACTACTGAATTGGGGTCTTATAGCCCTTATGTCAGACGTGGGCAATTATTTTGACTCTGGGGGCCACATTTAGAGAAAACAATGTGTCTGGGGGCAGGTATATCTATTTTAGGGACACTAGTACAAAACCTCACAATTGTCACGCCTTTGGATCATGTTTTGGTCATGTTAAGTTTTGTTTTTTGGACACTTGTTTCCTGTTTTGCACTTCCTGGTTTGGTTTTGTTTCCATAGTAACTCATTAGTTTCCACCTTGTATCCATGTCACACCCCGGTCCTCAGTTCTCACACCTGCTGGTTAATCATTACTTCTAGTATTTAAGCCACAGTTGCCAAGCATTCAGTCTGGCAACTGTACCTTACCTACGATACCTATTATCCTACCTACCTTACCTTGCCGACCTTCATGCCTTGCCACGCTGTTTGTTGTTTTGACTACGCCACATACGTTTTTTGTATTTATGCCTCAGTGCAAGTTTTTGTTTTGTTTTGTGCCACAGTTAGTGTTTTTTGTTTGTTTGTATATAGCAGGGGTCGGGAACCTTTTTGGCTGAGAGAGCCAAAAAGCCAAATCGTTTAAAATGTATTTTCGTAAGAGCCATATAATATTTTTTTTAACACTGAACACTACTAAACGCATGCATTTTTGAGTAGACCAACATTTCTAGAGTATAATAGGTCTCTTATTCTTTGTAATAACATTGTTATTCTGAAGATAATTGTGGAGGGGGCGTGGCCTGTGGGCCTGCAGTGAACTGGGGTGTGCCAGGACCGGCCTCTAAATCAGGGACAGGTGCGTAGACGGCCCACCTGGGCCTTGTTATCTAATCACCTGTCACTCTGTTATAAGCAGCAGCCAGGAGGAGAGACGGAGTTGGGGCTGGAGCCAGAGCGCGAGCGAAAACGAAAGACAAAAATACAATTGCTGGAAAGCAACTGAGGGACTTATTGAAAAATAAAACAATATTGTAACCCTGAAACAGGCTCTCATGTCGGTGCTTGGTGGTCTGAAGAACCCCCAGGAGAGCAAACCCCACACTAACCAATAATAAATAAATAACTTCTTACCATTAACGCAACTTCTTGAACAGGTGCAGTAGAAACGGATGGATGGATTAAAAATGCATGAGAATGTTTTATATTTTGAACATTATTTTTAACACTGTGATTACAAGTGGAATTACTCATTATTTATTGTGTTAAGCAATGCCAGCTCAGATTTATCCGATAGCCAGATGCAGTCATCAAAAGAGCCACATCTGGCTCCCGAGCCATAGGTTCCCTACCCCTGGTATATAGTCATGCCATTGTGGTGTTTTTGTTTTGAGTATAGTCTAGTTTGTTATCCGCCATTGTGCGCGCCCTTTGATTTCCTGTTTTTGTATTATAGTGTTTAAATAAATCAAAATGTACTCACACTCTCGTCTGGCTCGTGCCAATCATCCTTTGCGTGGAAGAAGCAATACAAATCCAAGTCCAAATGTGACAACAAAAATGTCTGATTGAATGCTAAAAACGTTATGACAGACCGCCTTAAAAAACATAATGGAATTTTATTTTTTTCTATTAAGGATAAAACACTGAATATTGACAAAATATGAACGTCACACCCCCTTTCGATTGACACATTTTACAATCAAGTGAAACGCAACAAAAATGCAACAAACAGTGAAATATGAACGTGAAGGGTACAAAATAAACCCACCTACATCCTGATACATCACTAAACTGTAGAACTTTGTTGTGAAAATCTCCTTCCGCCTCTGTGGAAACGCTCCCCACCCACACTGATGGGTGCCTCGTCTGAGCTGCTGTGACTTACATTACCATAGTAACTAATTAGATGGCCATAGTAACTAGTTAGATTACCATAGTAACTGCTATATCATCCAAAAGCCCAGATTGCAACCATTGAAATACTTTGTAGAGTTCAAGACTTACGGACATTAGAAAACAAGACTGCAGATCATAATGGCAGCTACACTTTCCATCTTAAAGATCTAAAAAAAATATTTGGGGATGTCCGGCGGGCCAGATTGAAAAGCTCAATGGGCCCCATGTGGCCCCCGGGCCTTAATTTGCCAAGGTCTGCCTTATGTGGACACTTATACTGCCATCTGGTGGTGTGTGAAGAGTATAACATACAATGGAATTTGGAAACAAAAAGTGTAAAAATAAGAATTAGCATGTCACTCAGTCTCTCTATCTGTGTTGGCCCTGCGATGAGGTGGCGACTTGTCCAGGGTGTACCCCGCCTTCCGCCCGATTGTAGCTGAGATAGGCGCCAGCGCCCCCCGCAGCCCCGAAAGGGAATAAGCGGTAGAAAATGAATGGATGGCTGGCATGTCACTCAACATGAAGTACACATTTGTTACTTATGGACTAAGTACATCATATAAAAAAATGATTCTTATTTTTTTATTTTAATTACGGTCCAATAAGCCCAAATAGATAAGAGAAATTAAAAAAAGCATGTAAACAAACAGCTTGGGCCTTAAGAGGCTATATGCATTGTCGGAAAAAATAATTTGTAGTCCGTGCTTCGATCTTTTTTACATTTTTAAATATGGCCGACCGCGAATGTTGGGGGAGGGGGACAGGTGGGTTGGGAATTTTTTTAAATTTTTTACATGTGTCTGATGTGCACATTCTTTAGTCTGAGGAGTACAAGTTGGGGTGATTTATGAGGAACATGCTTTATCAGTATCAAGCAGTAAAAAAAAAATCTGCAAAAATTGTTTTATTCATTTTTGTTTTGTTGATCAAATTTTTTTGTATACATTATTGTGCTGCTGACTTATTGTTGCTCAAAAGTTTTAATGTATTATTTATTGAAACTTATTGTATTTAATAAAAAATGTCAACACATATTAATGGATAAATTAAAGAATTATTATTTTTGGGAATTTCAGGAAAATTAATGAACTTGAACTATTTTCTGTTACAGACTTAAAAACAATGTTAATAAGTGTATTCTTTACTTTAAGTTGATCGACACCAGTGGTTCTCAAACTTTTTTCCACCAAGCAGCACCCCAGAAAAACTTGGCTCTCCAAGTACCACTACAATGACCACCATTAAAGTGCAGTAGCGTAGTAGGCCTAAGTATTCGTTAAACAAGGCAAAGGTTTTATATTAGTTTATTAAGGATCCTCATTTGTCTACTCCCTCTTGGAGATCTTTTTAAGAAAAATGGAGTGTTTTATCACTTTTATGCAGATGACTGCCAAATTTATATGCGGATTTCAAAAAGCCACGGCCCCCTGACTCCTCTTCTTAACTGTCTATGCGACGTCAAGGCTTGGTTAGCCCAGAATTTTTTAATAATGAATGAGGGAAAAACGGAAATTTTAGTTTTTGGTCTGGCCCTCACTGACTTGGGACCATTGCAAAATTATGTGCGTCCCAAAGTCACCAGCCTTGGCGTCACTATAGACAGCGATTTTAAACTAGACAAACAAGTCAATGGCGTTTTAAAATCGTGTTTTTATCACCATCGTCTTTTAGTAAAGGTTAAACCGTTTTTATCTTTTAACCTTTTTGAACAAGTCGTGCATGCTTTTATTTCAAGTCGCCTGGACTACTGCAATGCACTTTATGCTGGCATTAGCCAAAAAGCTCTCTCCCGGTTGCAGTTAGTCCAGAACGCGGCAGCACGACTTTTAACAGGGGCCAGGAAACGCCAACATATAACCCCAATTCTTCAGAGTTTGCACTGGCTCCCTGTTCATTTTAGAATTGATTTTAAAACATTGCTGTTTGTTTTCAAATCTTTACATGGACTGGCACCTCAATATATCTCAGACCTCATCCAAATTTACATTCCTGCGCGCGCTCTGAGGTCCGAGAGCCAGTTCCAGCTCGTGGTGCCCAAGACCAGACTTAAGACCAGGGGAGACAGGGCCTTCTCTGTGGTCGGCCCTAAGCTCTGGAACACTCTGCCCCTCAATGTTCAAACTGCTTCCACAGTGGAGTGTTTTAAGTCTCGTCTTAAGACCCACTTTTATTCTTTGGCTTTTAACACTACGTGAGTTGTGTGGTCCTCTGTCCTCTGTTGTCCTCTGTGTTTTTTATACACTTTGATTTCTATTTTACCGTTTTAATTGATTTTACCCTTTAAAATAGTTTTTAATCATATTTGTTTTTATATTGTTTTTATTGGTTTTATATTTATTTATTTTTTGTTTTTATTCAGTCATTGGTGGAGCATAATATATATATATTTTTAATTGTATTTATTTTTTTTATTTTTTTTTACAACTGTTTTTAACATGGCTGTGCAGCACTTTGGAAACGTTATTGTTTAAATGTGCTATATAAATAAAGTGGATTGGATTGATTGGATTGGAGACCATTCTTCCTGGGATCCGGGCAAAAAACATCACACTATCACAAACATTTTACAGTGCAGTACAACATGATCAAATATTACAATGTTATATTACAAAAATAGCAACAACAAAGAACCCAAACAAAAACCACAACTTCAAATTTTCATAATAATGTTCATACCAAATATAAAAAGAGCAATATAAAAAAAGTATATATATGTATAGGTTTTTTTTTTGTGCAAAAATAAAACAAATATATGAAATGTATTTGTGATATATTTTTAATTTTCCTGAAGGAATTTCTCCTGAAGGAATCAATAAAGTTCTATCTATCCATCTATCCATCTATTTTTGGCCACTGTAACATTACACACAGTTTGGACAGTAACTCTGTTTGAATATAAAGTAGGAAAAAAAACAGCACTGTACTTTAAGCAAGTGATTATTCGGCGTACCACTAGGTCATGCCCGCATACTGACCTATAAAATATATATTTTTTTTTTATGCTGAGGTGTGCTTACAACAATTTTATAGGCAAATGATACTAGTTATAATTACGGCGCGGCGTGACCGAAAATTTTTGAGCAGCACTGCACTAGCCTTTAGTTTCTGTTTTTTTTGTGCTAGAATTTGTTAGGTAATGTTCTAGGGTGGACCCCGGGAAGCAGAGAATGAAGGCAAGGTAGGCGCACAAAAAATGAAAATATTTAATTAGTCCAAAATTGTAACAAAAATTGATGGGGCAAAAGTGCACACCATGAAAATATAACAAAAGTTGTATCTTTCAGTGGTCGGCGGAGAAATGGCGTAGCACAAGAGTCCTCTTAAAACAAGGTGGCTAGGAAACAAAACACGAGGTCAAGGTGAACAAGAATATGCGAAGGTAACATACCAGGGCAGCAGAATCAGAGTAGCACATGTCAGGAAACAATAACCGGCAGGGACCAGCTGGCGGTGACAAGGTTAAATGCTACCGGGTAGTGATTAGCAGCAGGTGTGCCTCGTTGGGGACAAATAGACTGGGGAAAGACACTGACAAACCAATAGAGAAGGCAGGGAGAAGACAACAAACACAACAGAATTGAATTTATTGACTTGTGCGCCGCCTTCCGTCTCTGCATCCTGGAGTCACGCCATTACCCGCACATTCAATTTACAGTCACTTGAATAAATGAAAAATGGTTTCACTGTAAATTGTGCTTATATTAAATACAAAATATGAATTTTCTCATGAAGGAAAAGTGAAACAGCACGTGGAGGAACAAACCACGCAGGAGGGAGAGGAGTATTTGCATGGCTTGACATGTTGACACATTTCCACGCATAAAGGGTACTTACGAGCGTGCTTCGTGGTGATGTGATTACCGGGCGTCTTTATGTGCGGCGAGTCGTAAATCTTTGTGAGAAAGAGCAGGAAACACGTTTGTGGTGTTATGAACACATGAGCAATAACGTGTGTGTTGTGCTGCCGACACGTGTTGGCACACTTATCTTCAAAAGGGGCACAGAGGAGGACAGGAAGGAATTATTTGTGCTCGTCTTTCCGCCAAAGTCGAGTTTTAGTAGTAGGGAGTTACGCTGAAAGAATACACTATATTGCCAAAAGTATTTGGCCACCCATCCAAAGGATCAGAATTAGGTGTCCGAATCACTTGGCCCGGCCACAGGTGTATAAAATCAAGCACTTAGGCATGTCTACAAACATTTGTGAAAGAATGGGACGCTCTCAGTGATTTCCAGCGTGGAACTGTCATAGGATGCCACCTGTGCAACATATCCAGTCGTTAAAAGTCCTCGTTCTTAAATATTCAAAAGTCATAAGAAAATGGAAGAGTTTGGGAACAACAGCAACTCATCCACCAAGTGGTAGGCCACGTAAACTGACAGAGAGGGGTCAGCAGATGCTGAAGCGCATAGTGCAAAGAGGTCGCAGACTTTCTGCACAATCAGTTGCTACAGAGCTCCAAACTTCATGTGATATTCCAATTAGCCCACGTACAGTACACAGAGAGCTTCACGGAATGGGTTTCCATGGCCGATCAGCTGTATCTAAGCCATACATCACCAAGTCCAATGCAAAGCGTCGGAAGCAGTGGTGTAAAGCAGTGGTCCACAACCACCGGGCACGATTGGTACCGGGCCGCAGAATAATTATTTAATTAATTCATTTATTTTTTTTATTTTATTTTTTTATTAAATCAACATAAAAAAACACAAGATACACTTACAATTAGTGCACCAACCCGAAAAACCTCCCTTTTCCATGACAAAAAAAAAAAAAAGAATCCCCTGGAGAAGTGTTCTCTAGAGCAGTGGTTCTCAAATGGGGGCACGTTTACCCCTGGGGGTACTTGAAGGTATGCCAAGGGGTACGTGAGATATTTTTTTAAATATTCTAAAATTACCAACAATTTAAAAATCCTTTATAAATATATTCATTGAATATTACTTCAACAAAATATGAATGTAAGTTCATAAACTGTGAAAAGAAAAGCAACAATGCAATATTCAGTGTTGACAGCTAGATTTTTTTGTGGACATGTTCCATAAATATTGATGATAAGGATTTCTTTTTTTTGTGAAGAAATGTTTGGAATTAAGTTCATGAATCCAGATGGATCTCTATTACAATCCCCAAAGAGGGCACTTTAAGTTGATGATTACTTCTATGTGTAGAAATCTTTATTTCTAATTGAATCACTTGTTTATTTTTCAACTACTTTTTAGTTATTTTTACATATTTTTTTCCAAATAGTTCAAGAAAGACCACTACAAATGAGCAATATTTTGCACTTTTATACAATTTAATGAATCAGAAACTGATGACATAGTGCTGTATTTTACTTCTTTATCTCTTTTTTTCAACAAAAAATGCTTTGCTCTGATTAAGGGGTACTTGAATTAAAAACATGTTCACAGGGGGTACATCACTGAAAAAAGGTTGAGAACCACTGCTCTAGAGCAATGGTCCCCAACCTTTTTGTAGCTGCGGACCGGTCAACGCTTGATAATTTGTCCCGCGGCCCGGGGGGGGCGGGGGACAAATTTGAAGGTTGCCAGGAGAAAGCTACATTTCAAACTGCTTTGGTGGCGGAGTAATTATGGTGTGGGGTTGGTTTTTCAGGAGTTGGGCTTGGCCCATTTGTTCCAGTGAAAGGTACTTTGAATGCTCCAGGATACCAAAACATTTTGGATGATTCCATGCTCCCAATTTTGTGGAAACAGTTTGAAACGGGCCCCTTCTTTTTCCAACATTACTGTGCACCAGTGCACAAAGCAAGGTCCATAAAGACATGGATGACAGAGTCTGATGTAGATGAACTTGACTGGCCTGCACAGAGTCCTGACCTGAACCCGATAGAACATCTTTGGGATGAATTAGAACGGAGACTGAGAGCCAGGCCTTCTCGATAAGGCAGGTGGCCATATACTTTTGATAATATAGTGTATCGTTCTCTACCTCGATTGTCCAGAGAGTATAGACGCCCATGTTTTATGTGACATGTCGCCTTGGTCTTTACGAGGACATAAGGTACTCTAATAGGATTGAAAAGAAAGGATGCATGATGGACTGCAAATCAACAGAGAGCACATAAACAGATCAGGAGATGCACCAAATATGGCAGAATAATTGGATTCACTTTCAGCTGGACTTAGACTTCAGTCTACTGTCATTCTTGAAGGATCTGTGACCTTGGATATAAAACCCCAGCATTAAAAATCTGTGCCTTTTGGGTTTTCCTCTTCTTTTCTTTAATCCACCTCTTCGGGTCCAATGCAAAACTCTGTTTTCCATCAGGAAATGACGGATGGACAATTAAACTCCCGAGGACTCAGACTTAGACTTAGACTTGGACTCGGATAAGTTTTAATGATCCACAAGGGAAATTGTTCCTCACAGTAGCTCAGTTACAAAGGATGGAAAGGGTAAGGATGTTAGTTAGCCACCTTTCTTTGTTTACAATGTATATTTTCTGTTGGATCTACGTTCTTTTATGCTGCCCTTTTTTTGTTGTTATTGCAGCTGTTACACACTCAAAAAAATGACTCATTTGATGAACTCAATTAAAATGAGGGCAGGATTTCCATCCAACAAATACATGTTGCCCCAACTCAAAATTAGTACATTCTCACAACACAATAAAAATGAGTTAGTCCAACTAATTTTTAGCAAATAAAGCCAAAATGAAATTATTGCAATAACTAAGCAACATTTATTTACATTTTTCAGACTAATTTTTAACAAATACAGCTAAAATGAAATTATTTTGGTTACTAAACGAAATTGATTTATATGTGCCCAACTCAAAATTTATTGGAAATTAAGCAAGCTAAAAATCACCCTTGATCCCATAAAACACATCAGACAAAACCTGGTTGGTATTTTTAATGTAGAATAATCCTTATTTCAACAATCTTGAATATAACACCACAGGATGTCAAAGTTACTTGAAAACACAAACCAAAAAAGTTGAGTTTCAGTGAAAACAAAACATCAAGAAGTCAATTTTACATAAAGACCAATGTCAGTCCTGCGTACAAACACAGACTAATAACTTAGTGTTATATTAACAAATATGTCGAATTGACTTGATAGAAAGGCCAGATATAAAACACCAAGAAACAGTTTTACCTTTTCTTAAATAACTCGAGGAAAACTTTACGAGAAACGGTTCTCCAAAATAGCTTGAAGTGGTGTAAAATTAACACTCAGCGCCACAAAGGAAACTGCAAAAACACATTTGAGTCCTGCACAAGTGTGCAAATGCAGCCATTAGCCTCAATGTACTAGAGTTAAAGAAAAGAAAACAACATGGATCAAATTGGCAACAAACAAAAATAAGTAAGAAAAACTTAACATTCACAGATCAGGAATCTGATATTAAGGGGATGCCAGCAGCAAATATCCTTTGAATGTAAGCAAGTAAAAACAAAACATGAGAACAGTACTAGTTATTCAAAAAATACAAAATAAAATTCCAAAGTCTTGAATCGAATTTAATCCATTTATCCAGGGTTAAGTGATGAAACGGAGGAGAGAAATGGATGCGAGAAGTGTGCAGGATAGTCACACTCAGAGATAAAATGGGGAGGTAAAGTTAGGTCCAATTCTCAAGTTCAAAATGTTGTAGGTCATAGATTGTCTTTAAATGGGGTGAAAATGAAGACAAAAAAATACAACCAAAAATAAAGATCCGATGATGAACTTTGTCAAGAAGTGTTCACCTCTCATGTAAACAACTTGGTTTTCAGCTTCTGTATCTTTGTGTTCAGTTTGTGACCATCCAGGTTCATTAGGATCTTCTGGAAAAACTCAAATGTGTACTTGAGGTTGTCTGGAACGCTTAGATCAAGGGCATAAATGAGCCCCAAACATCATTATGATCCCCATGATGACGGTGTCCACGTTGCTTAGGACTTTGATGCCTTCGATAACAATTCCAACATCCTCTGGCTGCCTATCGCCATCTCCATGGATGATGTTTATCCCCATGACTGTGAGGGCAATGTCCCTTTCTGCATCCTCAGTGGCGGAGGCCTGAACAACGACACAAAAACAGAACACTTGTGTTAGGTAAAATGCTGAACACCGCTAGCAGAAAATGACTTAGCTTTTTTTTTTAAGTCCTCGTTGCTTGTCAAATCAATCATTTATGTATCACGAGTTAAACCTGATTGGAAAGTTAACCATATATATAAAATAATAATAATAATATAATGATTGAAATTGGCCCGTAAATAACTTCAGCAAGCAGCCATGAACATAATGCAATTGCTGCAACACGATCCTTTAGGCAACCACATCCCGATAGAGATGGACCTGTGGGACAGAAATAGCTGTTTTACTCCACAGAGCCTCTGCCCGTTTGCCACTACCAGCTTAGTAGACTCTGACTCTGTCATTTCTTGCACCTACCAGTGATTTCAAACAAAAAATTTAAATTAAATGAGCCCCATTGTTTACAAAATGCCAGTTATTCAAAAAGTTGTAGTGTGTTGAGCTCAAAGGACCACAATATATGTAAATAAGAATGGGTAACACTATTTCATGCTGCTGAGTAACAAAAACTATTAACTTACCAGACATTCAGAACAAAGTGTCTGGATTTTCTTTGAGATAGACAACAAGGCTTCTCAGGATGCACTCCCTCCTGATGTCAATGTTGTCACACTAAAGCAGGGGTGAAAAATCAAAACAGAATTGAGCTAAATATTGGTGGAACAGTGGAACAGGGAGGGGGGGCAAGTTGATAAGACTGGGTAAAGAAATTTAGATAAACCAATATAGCATCTTTGACACATTTCTGAGTAGGGCACACAACCATAAAGTAAGTATAAATATGAATATATATATATATACATACATACATATAACCTCACACATACTGTATATACATATATATATATATACGCACACATACACACACACACATACATATATATATATATATATATATATATATATATATATATATATATATATATATATATATATGTATACACATATATATATATATAATTACATATATATATATATGTATATATATATATTGGGGCTGCAACTAACGATTAATTTGATAATCGATTAATCTGTGGATTATTTGTTCGATTAATAATCGGATAAAAGAGATAAACTACATTTCTAACATTTCCAATACTTTATTTAAAAAAACAGCATACTGGCACCATGTCCTTTCGACTTGCCAAATAAAACAAGGCAAGTGTTACAAAAATGTTTTTGTTTTTTTATAAAGTGCACCAT
This sequence comes from Nerophis ophidion, assembly GCF_033978795.1. Lineage (NCBI taxonomy): Eukaryota > Metazoa > Chordata > Actinopteri > Syngnathiformes > Syngnathidae > Nerophis > Nerophis ophidion. Next base: position 7,515,816 of record NC_084633.1, on the reverse strand, counting down.
TGTCCTGCACAATAGCAATAATTTTGCTTAGGGGAATTTCAAACCTGGCTACTACCTATTCCAACCATTCTGCAATGTTGGATGCTGAATGTCTTTCCTCTAGTGGCATGGTGGTAAGGGAGATTGACTTCATATTCGAGTTTCCAATGTAGTGGCATGTATTGCCAAGGTAGGCTACACTTGTCCAAACATCAGTAGTGAGAGCAATTTAACTCTGGGTGGGTTTTATGTCGGTCTACACTGCATGGAATGTCTGCTAGTACTTCCTCTCCATTAGTTTTGGTAAAATGAGAGAGAAAGAGGTCCTTGGTTACATTTGTCATTGGGGCCCCGAATCACAGCCTAATAAGACCCAGGGCAGCTGAGTGGTTAACACGGTTGACCATCAAGCAAGGGGAACTGGGTTCAAATCTCAGTAAGGACTCAGTGTTTCTTTTTCAGTAGTGAGACAGGTGCTCAATTAAATATGTCATTGGGGCCCGAAATCTTCCTCTAAGAAGACTAAGGATAGCTGAGTGGTTACAGTAGCTAGCTCACATTCAAAGAGTGCAAGGATCAAATCCCTGCCAGGTTCACTGGTAACTATGAAAACTCCAGCAGCAAGTGTAAATGTTTTATATTATAGCTCACTGAGACAGGTTCGCGATTAAATATGTCATTGGGGCCCAAAATCTTATTTAAAGAAGACCTAGAATAGCTCAATGGTTAAAGCTGCTAGCTCCCAATCAAAGGGCACTGGGTTCAAATTGATTGGTAACTAGGAAAGCTATTGTTTTGTATCATAGTTTACTGAGACAGGTTATCAATTGAATATGTCATTACTTTTGAAATCCTTATACTATTGCAGAATAATAATTAATCTATAGATTAATCGAAAAAAATAATCTATAGATTAATCGATAGAAAAATAATCGTTAGCTGCAGCCTTAACTCACTGACCACCTGTAGCCTAGAATCTACATTTACTGCTTAATCGACAGCTTTACTGAAGGAGAGAGGGTGTAAGAGGCAGAGACCGGCGGAGATGATGGAGTTCAACAAAACAGGGCAATCACAACATCAACCGGATCTAGTGCCTGAATTTCAACCAGATCCGTGTGCGTTGTGTGTCTGCTCCTGTCCGTCAAGGCTCCTGTCCATCAAGACCACTTCCACCACCGGCAGCGGTCTCCCTCCGCATCAACGAGAGCACAGCCGGTCTGCTGGTGTGCCGAGACAAATGAATTCTCGCGATAACAAAAAAGATTCACTCGCGATAGCGCGAGATAATACTCCGTATGAGGTATAAAACACGTTATAATATTTATAAACACATATTTAAACACACATGCAGGCAGTTTCCGGACAGCCGGAGCTGACAAGCAGCGCAGTGGAGCCGGTGGAAGCACACACAATGAACAAAGTCAAACTACACGGGCAGACATTGCATGCATCTATGTCCGACTGTCGCGTCAATAATCTTCCATGCTCACGCTGCTCCTGACTTATGTAATAGTGAGGGAAAGTTCCTTCACCTCACAACCATCTTGCAGTTTTCTGACTGCCGTGTTCATGTGTGGACTATTAAAATAGTGCCCATTCTGGAAGTTACCAAGCTAGCATTAGAAAGGAGATTAAAGACAATGCGTCCCAACTACAACGGGGTTCTATTAACACTGATACGATGGTATATACGGCGGATACTGCCCTCCAAAATAGTTTCTCTCGTTTTGAGGAAATAACATTAGAGGAATTGTTACAACGTGTAAATGGAATGAAACAGACAACATGTTTACTTGACCCTCTTCCTGGGAAACTGATCAAGGAGCTCTTTGTATTATTAGGTCCATCAGTGCTAAATATTATAAACTTATCACTGTCCTCGGGCACTGTTCCCCTAGCATTCAAAAAAGCGGTTATTCATCCTCTTCTTAAAAGACCTAACCTCGATCCTGACCTCATGGTAAACTACCGACCGGTGTCTCACCTTCCCTTTATTTCAAAAATCCTTGAAAAAATTGTTGCGGAGCAGTTAAATGAACACTTAGCGTCTAACAATCTATGTGAAACCTTTCAATCCGGTTTCAGGGCAAATCACTCCACGGAGACAGCCCTCGCAAAAATGACTAATGATCTATTGCTAACGATGGATTCTGATGCGTCATCTATGTTGCTGCTCCTCGATCTTAGCGCTGCTTTCGATACCGTCGATCATAATATTTTATTAGAACGTATCAAAACACAAATTGGTATGTCAGACTTAGCCCTGTCTTGGTTTAACTCTTATCTTACTGATAGGATGCAGTGTGTCTCCCATAACAATGTGACCTCGGACTACGTTAAGGTAACGTGTGGAGTTCCCCAGGGTTCGGTCCTTGGCCCTGCACTCTTCAGCATCTACATGCTGCCGCTAGGTGACATCATACGCAAATACGGTATTAGCTTTCACTGTTATGCTGATGACACCCAACTCTACATGCCCCTAAAGCTGACCAACACGCCGGATTGTAGTCAGCTGGAGGCGTGTCTTAATGAAATTAAACAATGGATGTCCGCTAACTTTTTGCAACTCAACGCCAAAAAAACGGAAATGCTGATTATCGGTCCTGCTAGACACCGAACTCTATTTAATAATACAACTCTAACATTTGAAAACCAAACAATTAAACAAGGCGACACGGTAAAGAATCTGGGTATTATCTTCGACCCAACTCTCTCCTTTGAGGCACACATTAAAAGCGTTACTAAAACGGCCTTCTTTCATCTCCGTAATATCGCTAAAATTCGCTCCATTCGGTCCACTAAAGACGCTGAGATCATTATCCATGCGTTTGTTACGTCTCGCCTCGACTACTGTAACGTATTATTTTCGGGTCTCCCCATGTCTAGCATTAAAAGATTACAGTTGGTACAAAATGCGGCTGCTAGACTTTTGACAAGAACAAGAAAGTTTGATCACATTACGCCTGTACTGGCTCACCTGCACTGGCTTCCTGTGCACTTAAGATGTGACTTTAAGGTTTTACGTATAAAATACTACACGGTCTAGCTCCATCCTATCTTGCCGATTGTATTGTACCATATGTCCCGGCAAGAAATCTGCGTTCAAAGGACTCCGGCTTGTTAGTGATTCCCAAAGCCCAAAAAAAGTCTGTGGGCTATAGAGCGTTTTCCGTTCGGGCTCCAGTACTCTGGAATGCCCTCCCGGTAACAGTTCGAGATGCCACCTCAGTAGAAGCATTTAAGTCTCACCTTAAAACTCATTTGTATACTCTAGCCTTTAAATAGACTCCCTTTTTAGACCAGTTGATCTGCCGTTTCTTTTCTTTTTCTTCTATGTCCCACTCTCCCTTGTGAAGGGGGTCCGGTCCGATCCGGTGGCCATGTACTGCTTGCCTGTGTATCGGCTGGGGACATCTCTGCGATGCTGATCCGCCTCCGCTTGGGATGGTTTCCTGCTGGCTCCGCTGTGAACGGGACTCTCGCTGCTGTGTTGGATCCGCTTTGGACTGGACTCTCGTGACTGTGTTGGATCCATTGTGGATTGAACTTTCACAGTATCATGTTAGACCCGCTCGACATCCATTGCTTTCCTCCTCTCTAAGGTTCTCATAGTCATCATTGTCACCGACGTCCCACTGGGTCATTATTGTCACCGATGTCCCACTGGGTGTGAGTTTTCCTTGCCCTTATGTGGGCCTACCGAGGATGTCGTGGTGCTTTGTGCAGCCCTTCGAGACACTAGTGATTTAGGGCTATATAAGTAAACATTGATTGATTGATTGATAGCATGCAAAGTCCGACTTTAAAAGTAAAGTTCACCCCCATAAACAATTCACCAAATGTGGTGTAAAGCACTGAATACACCAGTGGTACTGTCTACAGTACTACAGCTTTATATATATATATATATATATATATATATATATATATATATATATATATATAAAAAAATAATACTTACCAGAGACCGAGCTCCAACCTGCTTCCCGGTTTTTGCTGATGCGGTGCGCTCCCGCCAGAAGACGTTATGCTAATGAGTAATGCCCACGAAGATGATATGCGCATGCTCCGAGTTCTGAAGACGTTATGCTAATGAGTAATGCCCACGAAGATGATATGCGCATGTTCCGAGTTCTGAACTCATTTATTTTGCGTTGATCAACATCAGATCAATCCCATTGGATCAATTATGAGAAATGTTATGTTTCCCTGACTAAATATATATGTGTATATTTTACAGCTAGATATTTTTGAATAAATTCAACAATACTTACATGTGTCCCATCTAAGAAAGGCTTGAATAATTTTTTTGAGTGCATATACTGTAGTATTGTACATGGTAATTGTTATATATTGTACATATTATATACAAATATAATAATATATCAGTATACATTATTTAATGTATATATAATATGTAAATATTACATACTGCGATGAGGTGGTGACTTGTCCAGGGTATACCCTGCCTTCCGCTCAATCTTAGCTGAGATAAGCACCAGCGCCCCCCGTGACCCCAAAGGGAATAAGCAGTAGAAAATGGATGGATGGATATTACATATATGTTATATTTTATATTGCCACTACGGTACATTTTTTCTCTACTTTATACCTGCATTATCCTTTCCATCCTTACCCTTTCCATCCTTTTATAGCTGAGCTACTGTGTGGAACAATTTCCCTGTGACGTTTAGCTGGCATCGTGGTGCGGGTTTGTTCTCTTGAGGTGCAGACGGATATGGACACAGAGTGAAGGTAAGAAATTAGGATTTATTTCCACTGCAAAAAACAGACTGGGAACAGAAAACACTTGCACAAAGGCACTAGAGACAAAACCAACAGAACTAGCAAGGGAGCTAGAAAGAACTAAAGACGCTAGCATGTGAGCTAAGGAAAAAAAAACAACGGAATAGCGTGGAAGCTAACAAGTACAAAACAGTCTTTACTACAATGAGAAGTCAGCGACGTCACCTGTTGTATCAAACACAAACTAGAATCCGAGGTCGAAGGAACAAAAAGGGCAGGCTTAAATAGAGGGGATAATCACAAAGCAGGTGCGCGTGAAAAGAAAAAGGCAGGTGACACAAATGCGTAACTATTGAAACGGAACAAACAGGAAGTTCCACCGGGAACTAAGGAAGACAAACTAACCAGATGTGATACAAAACGGAACCAAAAACCAGAATATGACATGATCCAAGTAGCGGATCATGACATTCCCTTGTGTAGCAATAAAATTTGTGTAAGTCTAAGGATGGAAAGGATCGTGCACACAAGGGCACCAAAAGAGGGCGAAAACAAAATGTACCCTAGTAGCAATATAAAATATAACATATGTAATATTTACACATTATATATACATTATATCATATATACTGATTTATTGTATTATTATATTATATTATTATATAATATATACAATATATAACAAATCCCAATTACTATGTACAATATCACAGTATGTGTAACAGCCGCAGCGTCCTCTGCAGTGGACTATTAAAGTAGATCCACTCGGCTTCCATTGCACACTTCGCCCAGGGGGAGGGGGGGTCCCCACATCTGCCGTCCCCTCCAAGGTTTCTCATTTTATCCCATTGAGATTTTTTTTGGCTTGTGCAGCCCTTTGAGACACTTGTGATTAAGGGCCGTATGAATAAACTTTGATTGACCTCCCGAATGCAGCTGAGATAGGCTCCAGCACCCCCCCCCCATCCCCACACCCCCCGCGACCCTGAAAGGGACAAGCGGTAAAAAATGGATGGATGGATGATTGACATTTGTTTTGTTTTTTTTGTCCACTTTCATTGTCGCATTTCCTAACACAATAGCCCTGTTATGCAAATGTCTACTGAAATCAACCTTTTTATGGTCTATTGCAGTGGTTTTCAAATGGGGGTAAGCGTACCCCTGGGGGTACTTAAAGGTATTCCAAAGGGTACGTGAGATTTTTTTTAAAATATTCTAAAAAGAGCCAAAATTCAAAAATCCTTTATAAATATATTTATTGAATAATACTTCAACAAAATGTTAATGTAAGTGCATAAGCTGTGAAAAAAATAGGACCTGTTCCATAAATATTGATGTGAAAGATGTATGTTTTTGTGAAGAAATGTTTAGAATTAAGTTCATGAATCCAGATGGATCTCTATTACAATCCCCAAAGAAGGCACTTTAAGTTGATGATTACTTCTAAGTGTATAAATCTGTATTTATAATTGAATCACTTGTTTATTTTCCAACTACTTTTTAGTTATTTGTATATCTTTTTTTCCAAATAGTTCAAGAAAGACCACTACACAAGAGCAATATTTTGCACTGTTATACAATTTAATAAATCAGAAACTGATGACATAGTGCTGTATTTTACTTCTGTATCTCTTTTTTTCAACCAAACTTGCTTGGCTCTGATTAGGGGGTACTTGAATTAAAAACATTTTCACAGGGGGTACATCACTGAAAAAAGGTTGAGAACCTATTGTATACATTTCTGAAAAAAAAGTAATGTTTGCAAATGTCCACAGCAGAGGACAATAAGTTGTTGTCTCTTTTTATTGTCCCAGTTGCCCATTTCTAAAAAGAAATAGCCCATGCATTCTTCTTCCATCTTCTGCTGCTTATCCGAGGTCGGGTCGCGGGTGCAGCAGCCTAAGCACAGAAGCCCAGACTTTCTGTTATGTAAATATCCACTGCAGTGGAAATTTAATTTTTGGTCAATTTTCTTTGTCGCATTTCTGAGGAAATTAATATTATCGCACCCAGTAAAATTGGGGAGAATGAGTAAAAAAATAGGCAATCTCAGACTGAGCTCCTATTGGGGGTGGGGGCCCAGTTTGGAGTGAGAAAAAAATTCCGTAGCAAAGCACATACAAATATCACCACATACAAGGGTAAGGGCACGGGCATCCATCCCGAATCTGCCAGCCACTAGCGGCGATGCTCCGTTTTCTGTGATACCAGGTGAAGTGTCGAAGGCGTGGAATGGGGGTTGCCGTCTATTTTCCGTGGATGCATATATGTGTGTAAACTTGCAGCGTGTTTTTGTTCCGTGACCTGTCCAGGAGAGCCAGGGAAGGCGTTTGTTGCATCTTCGATGCACGGCCCTCTGGGAGAGTCTCGAAGCAACAGCCTTGCCATGTCGCTTGTAGCTGGGAAAACATAAGGTTTGTGTTTGGGCGAGCGAAAATAAATGTAAACCTTTCGCACTATTGTCTATTTCTGGTACTTAAATTATTTCTATTCCACCATCAGAGCCGCCGGCGTCTCCAATATGTTTTCAAATTGGCATCATAGTCCAAAATCACAAAGGTCTGAGTGCCCACAGTTCTGTTCGCATCCTGCAATCATTTGTGGCAGCTTTTGGGTGCTTTAAACCAGTGTTTTTCAACCTTTTTTGAGTCAATCCGGAGGCACACCACCAGCATAAATCATTAAAAAACGAAACTCAGTTGACAGTAAAAAGTCATCGCAATTGTTGGATATGACTTTAAACCATAACCAAGCATGCATCACTATAGCTCTTGTCTCAAAGTAGGTGTAGTGTCACCACCTGTCACATCACTCCTTGACTTATTTTGAGTTTTTTTGCTGTTTTCCTGTATGTAGTGTTTTAATTCTTGTCTTGCGCTCCTATTTTGGTGGCGTTTTCTCTTTTTTCGTTATTTTCCTGTGGCAGTTTCATGTCTTCCTTTGAGTGATATTTCCCGCATCTACTTTGTTTTAGCAATTCAACAATATTTCAGTTGTTTTTATCTTTCTTTGTGGGGACATTGTTGATTGTCATGTCATGTTCAGATGTACTTTGTGGAAGCCGTCTTTGCTCCACAGTAAGTCTTTGCTGTCGTCCAGCATTCTGTTTTTCTTTACTTTGTAGCCAGTTCAGTTTTAGTTTCGTTCTGCAAAGCCATCCCTATGCTTCAATGCCTTTTCTTAGGGACACTCACTTTTTGTTTATTTTTAGTTTAAAGGGGAACATTATCACAATTTCAAAAGGGTTAAAAACAATAAAAATCAGTCCCCAGTGGCTTGTTTTATTTTTCGAATTTTTTTTCAAAATTTTACACCTCCCGGAATATCCCTAAAAAAAGCTTTAAAGTTCTTGATTTTTGCTATTTGCGATGCGACTGTCCATTTCCTTGTGATGTCATACAGGACTGCCAATACAAACAACATGGCGGTTACCACAGCAAGATATAGCGACATTAGCTCGGATTCAGACTTGGATTTCAGCGGCTTAAGCGATTAAACAGATTACGCATGTATTGAAACAGATGGTCGGAGTATGGAAGCAGATAGCGAAAATGAAATTGAAGAAGAAATTGAAGCTATTGAGCGAATAGCTATTGACACTATTCGGCCATAGCATGGGTGTACCTAATGAAGTGGCCCATAGCATGGCTGCCTTATTAGCATCGCCGGCAAAATGTGCAGACCAAACGATCAGGACTTTCGCATCTTGTGACACTGGAGCAACTTAAATCCGTAAGTGTTTGTTTCGCATTAAATGTGGGTATCTAGTTTCAAATGTACATACAGCTAGCGTAAATAGCATGTTAGGATCGATTAGCGTAGCATGTTAGCATCGATTAGCTGGCAGTCATGCCGTGACCAATAACATCAACAAAACTCACCTTTGTGATTTCGTTGACTTAATCGTTGCAAATGCATCTGCAGGTTATCCATGCATCTCTGTGCCATGTCTGTCTTAGCATCGCCGGTCAAATGTGAAGACACTCTGGTACATTCAATGGGGGTCTGGCGGCAGATTTCTTGCCAGTGGTGCAAATTGAATCCCTCCCTGTTAGTGTTGTTACACCCTCCGACAACACACCGACGAGGCATGATGTCTCCAAGGTTCCAAAAAATAGTCGAAAAAACGGAAAATAACAGAGCTGAGACCCGGTGTTTGTAATGTGAAAATGAAAATGGCGGGTGTGTTACCTCGGTGACGTCACGTTCTGACGTCATAGCTAAAAGACCTATAAACAGAAAGGCGTTTAATTTGCCAAAATTCACCCATTTAGAGTTTGGAAATTGGTTAAAAAAATACATGGTCTTTTTTCTGGAACATCCAGGTATATATTGACGCTTGAATACGTTTGGTGATAATGTTCCCCTTCAAGCATTAGACACAATTTTACCTTCACACCGCCTTCCTAGGTTTCCGACATCTACCAAGCAATTAGCACCGGCTGCCAACTACTGATACGAAAGAGTATTACACGGTTACTTTGCCGAGCTCTGGACAACACCGACACTCGACAACAACACAAAATTTAGAGACTATAATTACTAGGGATGTCCCGATCCAATATTGATATCGGAAATCGGTCCGATATTAGCCAAAAAACTGAATATCGGATTTTATCGGACTGAATCTAAAAACTCCGATATAAGCGCTCCGATATAAGCTGTCCATTTGCTGCTGCAGCACTTCTATAATAGGTGAATGGTTTGATCACACTCCAACACAGTAGGTGGCGGCAATGCCCCTTCATTAACGTTGGTGGCGGCCACGGAAGAAGAGCGTCTCTGATCCAGCATGCACAGCCCACGTGATCACAACAACGACAACGCGTGTGCTCAGCAAAGTGTAGTGATGTCGGCTGTGTGGAAGTATTTTAACTCACAGCATGCCGAAATGCTTATCTTCTTAAAAAAAAATCTCCACATTATGCTTGGACTGCAGAAAGTGGAGAAGGAGGAGGAGGAGTAGTAAGGGTAGTCAGCACTGACTGATTATTATTTGTTTTATGCTCTTGTTATTAGAGTGATATGTTTATTGTGTTTACACTATTCTTCAGTGAAGACTAAGAGTAATTACTACATTGTTTTGGGCATAGTCAGTCAGTGAAACTGGAGCTGCGAACTCTTAATTTAGAGCAGTTGGACAGTGGACAATATTGTGTTGTTTTTGTGGTTTTTGTCCCTGCCCACAGTTGTTTCCAACATATGCTGACAGTAAAAAAATAACTGAAGTGAACTTGAATTGTTTGCACTTTGAAAAGTTTTTTTGTTTTTTTTTATTGGATTTATTTAGGTTATTTTTCAGGGTCTTCTAATTTATTTATAATTTATTCTTTTCAATTGTATAATTATGTTGGTATTAGTGGTTATTTTGCACTTTAAATATAACATTTTGTTTTTATTGGATTTGTTGAGGTAATACTCTTATGTTGAAGGTTAAAATGTATGTAACCAATTGGTTAATAATAAATGGGTCAGTTTTTCCTATACCTACTCTTGCTGACTATTGTTTTCTGTTTTAACACTACAACATCAGTAACAGTAACATCACTTTATCAAGCCTTTTCTAACATTCTAGAAAACAAAATAAGGAATACATATATGTATGATTCGTGCCTATATCATATCGTATTGATATCGGTATCGGCAAATACTCAAGGCTACAATATCGTATCGGAAGTGAAAAAGTTGTATCGGGACATCCCTAATAATTACTGGTTTGAAAACTATTTTAACCCAAACAGGTGAAATTAGACAATCTCCTACGGCACACCACACTTTATCTCGCGGCACACGAGTGTGCCGCAGCACAGTGGTTGAAAAGCACTGCTTTAAACGACTGCCAGCTACTTCCAATCTGTAAATTTACCAGAGCAACGCTTACTCCAATCAGCGGAAGGGTTGCTATCTTGATTCCGAATAGGTAGACATCAAGGTCTTCGACTAAAAGGGTCAAGGCACACGGCACTCCTCTTCTCCCAAGAGTCCGTCATGTGTCCAGCAACAACCGTTTCATCAGGGCAGACAGGTTCCCCCAAACCCGAGAGCTTGTCAATTTTGTTGAGGGTCCAGTTGATCAATTCCAATGTTAATATTTTAGAAAGCAGTGCAAAAAGAAGCAACAAGAAAGTTGAACAAGACAAAACAAAGAAGCAAGCAGAGTTAAGGGAGAGGGAACAGGGAGCGTCCGCCTTCAATGAGTGCCAGTGAGAAAGACTATAAAATATTAACGATGAACTAAAAACATAAACAAGTACTTAAAATATTAATATGTGCAAGGCGATTAAATATTAGTGCAGAAAAAAATATGATGAAGTGAGCATAAGTTAGTACATTAACAAATTAGTTCCAGAGTTATTTCACAGAATTCATAAAATTGAAAGCCAAAGGGGAAAAACTGTTCTAATGACAGGTTGTTTTGGCGCACAGTGATTTGCAACGCCTGCCTGAGGGGAGGAGTTTGAAGAGTTTTGGACCAGGATGTGAGGGGTCTGCAGTAGAGATGTCCGATAATGGCTTTTTTGCCGATATTCCGATATTGTCCAGCTCTTAATTACCGATACCGATATCAACCGATACCGATATATACAGTCGTGGAATTAACACATTATTATTGTGCCTAATTTTGTTGTGATGCCCCGCTGGATGCATTGAACAATGTAACAAAGTTTTCCAAAATAAATCAACTCAAGTTATGGAAAAAAAAATGCCAACATGGGACGGCCATATTTATTATTGAAGTCACAAAGTGGATTTTTTTTTAACGTGCTTAAAAACAGCAGCCTGGAATTTGGGACATGCTCTCCCTGAGAGAGCATGAGGATGTTGAGGGGGCATGGGGTTGAAGTTTGGGGGTGATAGGGGTAGCGGTGGGTGTATATTGTAGTGTCCCGGAAGAGTTAGTGCTGCAAGGGGTTCCGGGTATTTGTTCTGTTGTGTTTATGTTGTGTTACGGTGCGGATGTTCTCCTTAAATGTGTTTGTCATTCTTGTTTGGTGTGGGTTCACAGTGTGGCGCATATTTACAACAGTGTTAAAGTTGTTTATACGGCCACTCTCACTATGACCTGTATGACTGTTGACCAAGTATGACTTGCATTCACTTAAGTGTGTGAAAAACCGTAGATGTTATGTGATTGGGCCGGCGTGCAAAGGCAGTGCCTTTCAGGTTTATTGGCGTTTGTACCGCTCCCTACGTCCGAGTACACAGTGGCGTTTTAAAAAGTCATAAATTTTACTTTTTTTTAAACCGATACCGATAATTTTTGAAACTACATTTTAAAGGCCTACTGAAACCCACTACTACCGACCACGCAGTCTGATAGTTTATATCTCAATGATGAAATATTAACATTGCAACACATGCCAATACGGCCTTTTTAGTTTACTAAATTACAATTTTAAATTTCCCGGGAGTTTCGTCTTCGAAACTTCCCCAACACGTCACGGGTTTTTAGGAAGTATGAGCGCTGCGCACACACACAGCTAAATGTCGTCTGCTTAAACGGCATAATTACACAGTTTTTTGGACATCTGTGTTGCTGAATCTTTTGCAATTTGTTCAATTAATATTGGAGAAGTCACAGTAGAAAGATGGAATTGGGAAGCTTTGGCCTTTAGCCACACAAACACATGGTGATTCCTTGTTGAAAATTCCTGGAGGTGAAACTTTCCGATGGATCACAGCGCGGTCAAGTGAACATGGATCCTACCGAATGTCAACCAGCAGGTTTCGGTGAGAAAATTGTGGTTAATAAGTCGCTTCTTACCGGAGAAAAGCTGAGCTTGTGCCGTCCATGAAGCTGCCGTCGACTCCCCTGGGACACTGCGCGTCAAGACACCTGTGGACACACCCTTCCGACTATCAGGTAATATTAAACTCACTAAAACACTAGCAACACAATATAAAGATAAGGGATTTCCCAGAATTATCCTAATAAATGTGTCTAAAAACATCGGAATCCGTCCCAATGCAATCGCGTTTTATTTTTTTTTCCCCCCTAGTCCGTCGCTATCAATATCATCAAACACGAATCTTTCATCCTCGCTTAACTTAATGGGGAAATTGTCATTTTCTCGGTCCGAAAAGCACTTTTTGTTGGAGGCTCCCATTAAAAACAATGTGAATATGTGAGGAGCCCCCACACGTGCGACGTCATCGTCCGCGACTTCCGGTAGAGGCAGGGCTTTTCTCTTAGCACCGAAAGTAGCGAACTTTATCGTGGATGTTCTCTATTAAATCCTTTCAGCAAAAATATGTCAATATTGTGAAATGATCAAGTATGACACATAGAATGGACCTGCTATTCCCGTTTAAATAAGAAAATCTAATTTCAGTCGGTCTTTAAAGCATAGCTGAGATAGGCACCAGCGCCTCCCACAACCCCAAAGGGAAAAAGCGGTAGAAAATGGATAGATGGATATATATTGTATATATTATACAAAAATATAATATATCAGTATATATTATATACTGTATGTATAATATCGGTTCACGGGGATAGCAGCCCAAGCAGGGAAGCCCAGACTTCCCTCTCCCCAACCCCTTCGTCTAGCTCTTCTTGGGGGATCCCGTGGCATTCCCAGGCCAGGCGGGAGACATAGTCTTCCCAACGTGTCCTGGGTCTTCCCCGTGGCCTCCTACCGGTTGGGCGTACCCTAAACACCTCCCTCGGGAGGCGTTCAGGTGGCATCCTGACCAGATGCCTGAACCACCTCATCTGGCTCCTCTCGATGTGGAGGAGCAGCGGCTTTACTTTGAGTTCCTCCCTGCTACCCCGCGACCCGACCTCGGATAAGCGGAAGAATATGGATGGATGGATGGATGGATGGATGGATGTATAATATGTAAATATTACATATGTTTGTATGTGGGGCGGTATAGCTCGGTTGGTAGAGTGGCCGAGGCAGCAACTTGAGGGTTGCAGGCAGAGGTGGGTAGAGTAGCCATAAATTGTACTCAAGTAAGAGTACTGTAACTTTAGAGATGTGTTACTCAAGTAAAAGTAAGGAGTAGTCCCCCAAATATTTACTTGAGTAAAAGTAAAAAGTATGTTGTGAAAAAACTACTCAAGTACTGAGTAACTGATGAGTAACCTGTTTGTTTAATGATTACGGCAACAAATAATGGACAAAAACATAAAAATAGCAACGAGCAAATTCAGAGCCAGGAATATCCCTTAATCAACTAAAACAATAATATATATTAAATAATACTACATTAAAATAAAAAAAATAAGGCACATTGAGCCACAATAACTTAACAGCACCATAGGCTCGGTAGGCATTGATTGATTGATTGATTGATTGAAACTTGTATTAGTAGATTGCACAGTACAGTACATATTCCGTACAATTGACCACTAAATGCTAACACACCAATAAGATTTTTAAAGTTAATCAATTACTTAATAAATGACCAAGTTGAGGTGATCTACCTCATATATACATATACATACACACACATATCATATACATACACACACATATCATATATATATATATATATATATATATATATATATATATATATATATATATATATATATATATATATATATAGTATATGTATATATACATACATACATACATTTATATATACAGTATATCATTTATATTTTTGGCCGTTTTTGTTCACATGTTAAAGGTGTTTTAATGAATATACATGCATGTTTAACAGATAGATTCCTATCTTTCATGAAGACAAAAATATAAGTTGGTGTATTACCTGATTCTGATGATTTGCATTGATTGGAATCAGACGGTATAGTGCAGTAACGTCCACGTTTTCAAATGGAGGAGAAAAAAAAGTTCCTCTTTTCTGTCTAATACCACATGAAACTCGTTGGTTTTTGGCATCTTATTAGTCCAGCTTCCATATTCGTTTTTATACACTTTACAAGAAATACATTGGCGGCAAACTCCGTAGCTTGCTAGCTTGTTTGCGCTGGCTTTCTGAGACTCTTATTTTGTTAGTGCAGGCGCGGTGGAGCGGCACTTTTATTGTGAAGACAGGAACTGTGCGATCAGTCTTTAGGCTTTTGACGGGAAGCACGGTTGAAAATAAAAAGTGTATTTTTTCCTTTACACTTTTGATTACTTGATTGAAACTTTTATTAGTAGATTGCACAGTACAGTACATATTCGGTATAATTGACCACTAAATGGTAACACCCCAATAAGTTATTCAACTTGCTTAAATCGGGTTTTACGTGTGACGGTCATGTGACCGCCTGGCTCTGTTTGATTGGTCCAACGTCACCAGTGACTGCATGTGATTGGTGAAACGCAGGCATGCGTAGTTCCTACTTTGAAAAACCAAAACAAACATTAATAGATCGATAAAAAAAAAGTAGCGAGCTGAATGTTGATAAATGGAGCGGATTTAAAGTAGCGTTTCTTCTCTATAAATATAGTCAAGTAAAAGTAAAAGTATGTTGCATAAAAACTACTCTTAGAAGTGCAATTTATCCCAAAAGTTACTCAGGTAGATGTAACGGAGTAAATGTAGAGCGTTACTACCCACCTCTGGTTGCAGGTTCAATCCCCGCTTCCGCCATCCTAGTCATTGCCGTTGTGTCCTTGGGCAAGACACTTTACCCACCTGCTCCCAGTGCCACCCACACTGGTATAAATGTAACTTAGATATTGGATTTCACTATGTAAAGCACTTTGCGTCACCAGAGAAAAAGCGCTATATAAATATCATTCACTTCACTTCACTTCACTTATATTTTCTATGGCTACTATGGTACATTTTTAGTCTACTTTATACCGGCATTATCCTTTCCATTTCTAACTGAGCTACTGTATGGAATAATTTCCTTTGTGAATCAATAAAGTTAGTCTAAGTCTAAGTCTAAGTTAAAATGAGCCAATTGGACATTCCTCCTGTCACATTCTTGCAGAAGACCTTGGCAGAGTTTTTTTCGAGGTATGAATAGCCGGGATAATCACAGCGGGCCCTTCTAGACACGGAGCCAAAAATATATATCCGCTTGCTGCTTGGTGTGACAGTCAAGAAGATGTCCTCAGCCGGGCACAACGGTGACCCACAGGGGGTGAGGATTAAGGCCAGTTAGGCGGCGCCAAAGTTAGTTACATCTTACACAAGTGGAATAAGGAGTTATTTTTGTTTTCGTACAAACGAGGACTGAGAGAACAGATTACCTTCTGGGACCTGATTAAAAGTATGGAGTTTTTTTTTTTTTTTAATAGCAAGAACAGTCTGCAGAAACACTTTGGGAGGGTTAAGTAGCGAAAGTAATGAGTTATAAATAGCATGGAACTGATGCACTTTCTTATTTGTATTGTGAATATGACTTTAAAATGACCTAATCTTTTAAAGGCTTCTATTGATTAAAGTTCTATAGTTATCGTGATACTTTCCCTATTTTCTTTCTAAGAAGCTACAGTAAGCTCGCAGTACTTTTGCTGATATATATTTTATTTTGAGACATGTTTTTTGCAGAAAAACTAGGTTGAACTCCAAATTGTACCACATAGGGTATGTTACACTATGATGATATGGTCTAGCCCATTTTCAAACTGTGGTACCTCTGCCACTAATAATAGGCTGACTACTACTACTATCTAGTGGTATGCCGAATAATCACTTTATTAAAGTACAGTGTTTTTTCCCCCTATGTTCAAATTGAGTGTAGTGTTAAGGTGGTCAAAATTATTAAACATACTTGTTAAATACAACCTCCAGGTTTGTTTTTGTCAGGCTTGGACATGGATTGTGTGTGCTTCTTCGACGCAGAGGGATTACAGGACGAGCCAGGCGTGAATTCAGGCACATGATATTTATTAAATAGACAAACAAACTACAAAAAGGCAAACCAAGGACGCGCTCTGTGGCGGATAATAATCTATACTAAACTTAAAACAAAACATCACAATGGCATGACTATATACAAACAGAACAAAACTAGCACTGTGGCATAAATACACAAACTTACACTGCATGGAACTGTGGACGAGGGCGTGAAGGTTGGAACAGCATGGGTAGGGTGCGTGCAAGTGTGAAGATCCCAGAATGATGAAAAAGAAAGAAAATTACTTAAATACTGGCTGTGATAATCAGGAACAGGTGCGGGACTGAGGGCAGGGGCGTGACAAGGTGGGAACTAATGCGTTGGCATGGAAACAAACAAAACCAGGAAGTGCAAAACGTGACTGAATGTCCAAAATCAAAACATAACATGACAAAACAAAACATGATCCATAGGTGTGACAGTGTTAAACATAGACTTCCTTTTTATTGTCATTCAAATTTGAACTTTACAGCACATATAAGAACGAAATTTCATTACATAAGCTCATGGTAGTGCAGGATTTAAAAAAAGCAATAAGGTGCATATATAATTAAATAAATATATATAAATTATATATATATATATATACATAAAAAATATATATATATATAAATAAATAGATTACTGTACAGATAAATATATTGCACTTTTTCACATGCGTCCATTTTGGGGGGAGTCGAGGGGATAATTTAATTATGATGCGTTCAAGAGTCTTACGGCCTGAGGGAAGAAGCTGTTACAGAACCTGGAGGTTCTGCTTCGGAGGGTGCGGAACCTCTTCCTAGAGTCCAGCAGTGAAAACAGTCCTTGGTGGGGGTGGGAGGAGTCTTTGGAGATTTTTTTCAACCCTGGTCAGGCAGCGGCTTTTTGCGATCTCCTGGATATGAGGAAGAAGAGTCTTGATGAGCTTTTCCGCCGGCCTCACAATTCTCTGGAGAGACTTCCAGTCCAAGGCATTGCAGGCTCCAGTCCAGACAGAAATGCTGTTGGTCAGCAGGCTCTCTATAGTGCCTCTGTAGAATGTGGTGAGAATGGGGGAGGGAGCTGTACTCTTTTCATCCGACGCAAAAACTGCATGCGCTGCTGAGCTCTTTTTACAGACCAGGTTATATTGTCAGTTGTGTGCACCCCCAGGAACTTGGTGTTGCTTACCATTTCCACCAAATTTTTTGATGTATACTTGGGCCTACTACGCAACTGTGCTTTAATGTTGGTCATTATGGTGTTACTTGGGGAGCCAAGTATTTTCAGAGGCGGTATTTGGTGGAAAAAGTGTTGAGAACCACTGGTTTAAGTTATAGTCACCACTTTTGAAGTAAAAAAAAAAAAAGGTTGTTTTGTTCCAACCCCCCTTTTTTTGCAAGGATTATGAGTTTTTTTTTTTGTAAAACGGAAATAGGACAAGATTCTACCAGTCGTCATCCTAATGGCAGCAGACATTGTACAGTAAGTGTTTTTTTATTATAAATAAACAAATAAAGTAAATACAAATACGCGGAAGTTGGAATATTTTGTTGATTTAAATAGGTTATTTATAAAAAGGACAATGTTATAAATCTTAATACAAAAGCAATATAGCTGGGAAAGTTCATTAATAAGGTTGTTTGAATGTAATTAAGAATGTCTCAGACTATCTCCTGTACACCCTCTATCAAAAATGTTAAATGGTTCGTAACCTTTGGATAGCGGCAAACTAGCTTCCTAAATCGATGAAATATCAAAAAATAAAAAATGTAATAAATCCATCCGTGTAGTAGAAAGTTATCTACAAGTTTGACTTCTGCATGTCATTGCCATTAACTGTGGTGTATTCAAGAACCTTCGATTAAAGTTAGTAACAGGTGCATCACTATGATTTAAAAGGGAGCTGCACCTAATTTTGCATATCATTCACAATCTTTATGCAAGACAAGAACACAAATGCTTTTCTTTTCCTTTTTTTTTTGCAATATAAATTGTAGTTACATGCAAATAGGAAAAAGGCTTGAAAGTCTTTGTTAATGAAGGTTAGCCTTCCCGTGAAGCCAGGAATACCTTAAAAAAAAAAACAGGAAACGTGTGTGCAGAAATTTTGGACCTGTTTCATGTTTTTGAGGAATTGATGGCTGTAGGGAATTGTTGCGTAAGGACTCTAAATAGGTTAAGACACAACAGGAACAGGAAGTACAACATGGAAGCATCTTTGGTGGTACACACTAGACTAGTTCATGCTGATTTTACTTTGAAAAACGACATGCATGTGTTTAATCATGCTTTAATCAAGGAGAAAAATATGACACTTGCAAGACAGATGACCTCTAAGTTTTGGAATCATTACACCATGGGTCCCAAAACCTTTTGACTCAGGGCCACATTGGATTAAAGGTTAAGGCTTTATATACATTATGTAAGTGACATCTATTAAACAAGACAAGAAGCAAGGAATTAAACATAGACAGAATTACATTTGGCTCAATTTGAGGATAAACGTCTGGGCTGTTTTCTTGTACAGTCTCCAGAACACTATGGTGAAAGATTGTACGCCACCTCTTTTTATTTGGACTTTTCCTGTTTACATAACAACAGATGTTTCTAAAGGAATGGGGCGTAGATGAACAGCCATTGTTTTCGGTCACATTAACACAAAAGAAAAATATGCCTCAGGCTTGGGCTGGTGCTGGAGTGAGCTTGGGCAGGTCTTTGGTCAAAAATAAATAACCCCTTCCGTCTCCTCCCATCGTACACAGTAGAATTTTCCAACCCTTTGGCTTTGTGCAACAAAGACAGCCTCTGTCTACTCGTTGGAAGTTTCCGAAAACGGAAAACTTTTGTGATAACTTACATATAATTATTCTAACAGTAAGTATATATACAATGTAGTAACAGGCACATTTATAATAACATTTAATAATTACATATTTTGATCATTTTAGGCATAGGCAGCGCATTAATTTCAAAAAGGAATCACGTTCGCTTTTTTTCCCTCAACATCATCAGTGACTAGATGAGGCAGTTCCTGTAGGAATTGTGTGTGAATGCTCCAATGCTGAAGTCAAACTGAAATCCTGGATTTTTTTTTTTTTTTAGAATTGTTAAAGCAGAGCACACAATTTCCAAACAGGCTAAATATTTTGAAGTTGGAACAGTTTGAATTGGATAAACAAAAATGTGGAAGTTGTGGAACTTTGAAGAATGTCCGATTAATTTCAATGAGAATTTCCAAACAATTTGGGAATTTACGGAAAAGCGGGATTTTTTTTTTTGAAAATGGTAAAACAAACTTGGATGGTCTGAATGAGTTAAAAACAGAATTCAAATCGGTTGAGAAATGTTGAATCAGTAACATGTTGAATTGAAAAAAGGGTATTACGGAATTCCTGGAATTTTGGGAAAACCGGGAATTTTTCCAGTCAAAAGAACAATTTTGTTATTTTTCCTAAGTAAGAGGAATGATATGACGGTGGAACGGTTGAAATGGGTTGAAAAATGTGGGAGTAGTCGCCAGAAATTTGGAAAACCAGGAATTCTGGCGAATCCTGGAATTTTTGAACTTCGAAAAACAATAGTTTGAATTATCAGAATGGTGGAATATGTTGTAGGTGAAATGGTATGAATCGGTTGGAAAATGGGCATATATTTGGAATTTGTCAAGGGAAAGCGATTCCCGAGTAGGCTGAACAGTTTGAAGTTGGAACGGTTTGAATCAGATGAAAAATATGGAAGGTAGAGCGTGCCAAAATCTGGAGAAGAATAAGATGATGTTTAAATTTAATAAATGGATAATTTTTGGTGTAGAAAACAATATTATTATGATTACACTTTAATTATTACTCACTGCAGACGTCATGAGATCCAACAAACAGAATAAATCATCACTTACTGTACAATTTCTGACGACTGGTAGAATCTTGTCATATTCCTGTTTTAGATGAAAAATAAGTCATAATCCTTGCAAAGAAAAAGGGTAGAGC
The DNA here is from genome assembly GCF_033978795.1 of Nerophis ophidion. NCBI lineage: Eukaryota > Metazoa > Chordata > Actinopteri > Syngnathiformes > Syngnathidae > Nerophis > Nerophis ophidion. The sequence goes on along the minus strand of NC_084633.1, from coordinate 7,495,323 downwards.
GAAACTTATTTCTTGTTTGGACTATTCCTTGGTCCAAACGGCTATCAAAGTGTACCAACTTGTCAGATTACATCCTCATCCTACTATCCAGGTATGTATGATCTACAAAATACTTCCACGAGCAAGGAAACGAGAAAACAGGTTACCACTCGATGATGTAAACATCGGCACACACGCTGTAGCACTAGTGTTGTCCCGATAGCAATATTTTGGTACCGGTAACAAAATGTATTTCGACACTTTTAGGTACTTTTTGTTACTTTTCTTAAAAAAAGGGGTCCACAAAAATTGCATTATTGGTTTTATTTTAACAAAAAAATCTTAGGGTACATGAAACATGTTTCTTATCGCAGGTTTGTCCTTAAATAAAATAGTGAACATACAAGACAACTTGTCTTTTAGTAGTAAGTAAACAAACAAAGACTCCTAATTTAGTCATAAATGCAGTAACATATTGTGTCAGTTTTCATTCTATTATTTTGTCAGAATTATTAAGGACAAGTGGTAGAAAATGTTTTAATAATCTACTTGTTCATTTACTGTTAATGTCTGCTTACTTTGTCTTTTTAACATGTTTTATCTACACTTCTGTTAAAATGTAATAATCACTAATTCTTCTATGTTTGGATGCACTGCATTAGTTTTGGATGATAACACAAACTTGGGTATCAATGCGATACCAAGTCGTTACAGGATCATACATTGGTCATATTCAAAGTCATCATGTGTCCAGGGACATATTTCCTGAGTTCATAGACATAATATATAAAAAACGAAACAAAAGAAGATGTTGTGATGGGAAAAAATATCAATGTAATCATAATAGTATCGACTAGATACGCTCCTGTACTTGGTATCATTACAGTGGATGTCAGGTGTAGATCCACCAATGGCGTTTTTTTTTATTTTTGACGCCTGTGAGCTACGGTGTGTAGTGAAGCATGTTTAGCTATTCCTCGTCCTGCACAGATGAAACTTGTAAGAAACATACTTTATTTGTCGCCATGCAGACAAGAATTATTGATTTAGAAGAAGCTACAACACTGCGGATGGACTTTAGCGAGCTAGCCATGTCTTAAAGCACCTCTTCCTGAGGGCATCTCGATGTTATAACTTCACCTTTATCTTAAATTTTCAAGCCAAAATGTGTCAGTTTTCCCTTTTCTGTCTACACACTGTGTCAATTTGTAAGTACTCTGTGATTCTGCGCTGCCGAACATGCTCATCTGCTCGTAAACCAGAAATAACAGGACGTGGCGACAATGGGGAACCGTTGGGTTGAGGGACCGGTACTTTTTGGAGGCGGTACAGTACCAAATATGATTCATTAGTATCGCGGTACTATACTAATACCGGTATACCATACAACCCTACTTAGCGCTTATAATAACAATATTACTAAAACTTCCAAGTCACAAAATGTAAATGGAGTATTGTTGGCGCTTTTTGGATTGCTTTTTGAGGGGGTAAGTGGGCGTAATAGAGGACTTCCCATTGTCTTCGCTGTAAGCTGTCTTTTATTTACGTTTATTTACGAGTTACAATGCATTAAACACAAATTACATCCGTCGTCATTTCTTTCATAATGATTGTAAACGATAGGAAAAACTCCAAAAAAAGAGGGCAGTTCTCCTTTAAAGACAGTGAGAGATTTACTGTAACCCCAAGGAGATGCAATCATAATATTGATGATGTATTATTATGGTTTGTATAACCACTGATTATAATCCTATGTGTATCAGCTAATCTCTTCTTTAGATTCTAATGTAAAGGAACATTTAATACAATCATATTTTAGTTTACAAATGACAGGTTGTGTGATTATTTACAAAACTCAAAACCAGTGAAGTTGGCACGTTGTGTAAATCGTAAATAAAAACAGAATATAATGATTTGCAAATCCTTTTCAACTCGTTCGAACTGAGAACCACTTTTTTTTTTGCAAAAAAGCATTATCTTAGAATTCAAAGGCAGCAACACATTGCAAAAAAAGTTGGTACAGGGGAATTTTTACCACTGTGTTACATGGCCTTTCCTTTTAACAACACTCAGTAAACATTTGGGAACTGAGCAGACAATTTTTTGAAGATTTTCAGGTGTAATTCTTTCTCATTCTTGCTTGAGTTGTTCAACAGTCCGGGGTCTCCGTTGTGGCATTTTAGGCTTCATGATGCGGTCTGGACTACAGGCAGGCCAGTCTAGTACCCGCACTCCCTTACTACAAAGCCACGCTGTTGTAACACGTGCAGAATGTGGCTTAACATTGTCTTGCTGAAATAAGCAGGGGCATCCATGAAAAAGACGTTTCTTGGATGGCAACATATGTTGCTCCAAAACCTGTATGTACCTTTCTGCTTTAATGGTGCCTTCACAGTCACAGCCAAATAAGTGTTTGATGAGCATTCCTAATTCAACTTTTTCAGTCTTTTTTGCCACTTGTGCCAGCTTTGTTGAAACATGTTGCAGGCCTCAAATTCCAAATGAGCTAATATTTGCAAGAAATTGCAAAGTTTACCAGTTTGAACGTTAAATATCTTGTCTTTGCAGTCTATTCAATTGAATATAGGTTGAAGAGGATTTGCAAATCATTGTATTCTGTTTTTATTTAGGATTTACACAATGTGCCAGCCTCACTGGTTTTGGGTTTTGTAAATTAATTCCATCCACTTTATATTGATAATGACACATTTTTTGGGGGAAAAGAAGTGTTTATCTACATATTTTTCGAGATATATTAATCCCATATTTAAAAAGTCCAAAACCTATTTAATGTTAATACATGTGAAGTGAAGTGAAGTGAATTATATTTATATAGCGCTTTTCTCTAGTGACTCAAAGCGCTTTTACATAGTGAAACCCAATATTTAAGTTACATTTAAACCAGTGTGGGTGGCACTGGGAGCACGTGGGTAAAGTGTCTTGCCCAAGGACACAACGGCAGTGACTAGGATGGTGGAAGCGGGAATCGAACCTGCAACCCTCAAGTTGCTGGCACGGCCAGTCTACCAACCGAGCTATATGTGTTTGTGCTGGTTTTAACAAATTCCATGCAATAATTTGCTTTTAAATGCATATCAAGTGTGTGTATGGGGGTCGACGTTGGGTTGGGTTTGGAGTATCATGTGGGGGAGGGAGGTTTCGTTTTTGGTCATTTTTTTTATTTTTTTTGTCTGGTCCAGCTACTCAGGCAAATCATATAGTTGATGTAGATGCCCATATCGGCTGTACAAATTTACTTTCCAAAAGGGAAGTGTGGGATACTTTTCTTTTTGCCTTATTTTTATTTGACTTTATTAAATGGATTTATATTATCATTTTGAGCAGCCGGGCCAGAGCAAGACGGGATAGAAAGAGAGAAAAAAGGAAGACAGAGGGGGAAATTGCGGTGACAAGAGGGGGATAAGCCAAAGAGACAACAACAACATCAGCAAACAGGATTTGTACACATATGATGGTAAAAGTGATAGCAAATAAGCAGTTAGTAAAATAAATATTTATAATACAGAAATAATAATTACAATATTACACTACAGGCTTCACGGTGGCAGAGGGGTTAGTGCGTCTGCCTCACAATACGAAGGTCGGGATCTTTCTGTGTGGAGTTTGCATGTTCTCCCCTTGAATGCGTGGGTTCCCTCCGGGTACTCCGGCTTCCTCCCACTTCCAAAGACATGCACCTGGGGATAGGTTGATTGGCAACACTAAATTGGCCCTAGTGTGTGAATGTGAGTGTGAATGTTGTCTGTCTATCTGTGTTGGCCCTGCGATGAGCTGGCGACTTGTCCAGGGTGTACCCCGCCTTCCGCCCGATTGTAGCTGAGATAGGCGCCAGCGCCCCCCGTGACTCCAAAAGGGAATAAGCGGTAGAAAATGGATGGATAGATATTACACTACAAATGTAGCAATAGCAATAGAAATAGCACTATTGACAATGAATTATAACAATAATTACCTCTATTATCAACAATACAATAGTTTCAAATGCAACAATACATATATGTAATGATAACTTGAAATACAAAAGAAAGCAGATGAATGGAGGGGAAGAAAAAGAAGCCAACTATATTAACCTTGTAGATTGTTATAGGAAAATTAGGTTAAGCTTTGTCAGTGTGCCATGTGTTACCCAGTTTTTCCTAGGGCAGGGGTAGGGAACCTATAGCTCTCGAGCCAGATGTGGCTCTTTTGATGAGTGCATCTGGCTCTCAGATAATCAATCAATGTGTATTTATATAGCCCTAAATCACAAGTGTCTCAAAGGGCTGCACGAGGCTCAATAACATCCTCAGTTCAGATCCCAGATAAACCTCAGTTGACATTGCTTAACATGATAAGTAATGAATAATTCTGCTGGTAGTCACAGTGTTAAAAATAATGTTCCAAAGATAAAACACTCATGCATTTTAATCCGTCCATCTGTTTTCTACCCCACCTGTTCAAGAAGTCGCATTAATGGTAAGAAGTATTTTATTTATTGTTGATTAGCTTTAGAATAACAATGTTATTAAAAAGAATAAGAGACTTATTATACTCTGAAAATGTTGGTCTTACTTAAAAATGCACACATTTAGTTGTATTCAGTGTTGAAAAATATTTTATGGCTCTCACAGAAATACATTTTAAAATATTTGGTTTGCATGGCGCTCTCAGCCAAAAAGGTTCCCGACCCCTGCCCTAGGGCAAAAACGTTAATATATGTTTGTGGGGGGCCTCCATGAGCCTTGGGTCCAGAATTTGGTCTTTGTCCCAGTTTATAGTTATTTACCTTTAAAAGGGTTTTCTGGTAAATGCTTAAACATGCCTTCCGCATAAACAGTAAAGTTAAGTTGGCTCTTTTGGGTTGTAACAGTGTTAGTTTCCGTTGGGTTGCAGTTATTCATCATCTCTTTTGTAGATGGACCAATGTGGAAATATCATTGCTCACAACTGGTGCACGGATCCTTCAGGGCTGAGAAAACCTTAAAGACATCTGACCTTCAGTGCTCACCCATTGAAATGATGCTAATTAAATCCTGTCATTCCGCACATGCAATGACGACATTCCATCTCACCCCCACCGACCTCCCTTCCCCCCCTCCCTTTCACAACCATTAATTTTACACACAGTATTGACTTTCCTGTCAATATTTCTTAAAAGTGAAGGGCCTGTTAAAATTCATGAATGGTTTTAGTGTGGGTCATAGGTCAGTGACTGTATTTCTCCTTTCATATTTCCTCAAGTGTGCAGGATTTTCAGCATCTCAAGCTTTTGTTTGACTTAAAAACAAACAAACATTTTTGAATACGTCTCAGTGGTCCCAACATAGTATGTTGGAAATTGGAATTGTTTAAAAGCCCTTTTAGGAACAGATCTTTTTTTTGTGTGTGTGTAGCTTTAATGCTAATGAGATGTGTTCTACAAAAGGTACCATTGTGCACTTCATCCACTTTTTGCATACCGTTTCTTTAATTTATATCACAATGTGCCAACTTCACTGGTTTTGGGTTTTGCACTTAAAAAAGGTTTTGATTGCATTGTTTTGCAAGGAGAGTAAACATTATTTAAAGGCCTACTGAAACCCACTACTACCCACCACGCAGTCTGATAGTTTATATATCAATGATGAAATATTAACATTGCAACACATGCCAATACGGCCTTTTTAGTTGACTAAATTCCAATTTTAAATTTCCCGGGAGTTTCGTCCTGGAAACGTTGTGTAATGATGACGTGTACCCAAAACGTCACAGGTTTATAGGAAGTATGAGCGCTGCGCACACACACAGCTAAAAGTCGTCTGCTTAAATGGCATAATTACACAGTATTTTGGAGATCTGTGTTGCTAAATCTTTTGCAATTTGTTCGATTAATATTGGAGAAGTCACAGTAGAAAGATGGAGTTGGGAAGCTTTAGCCTTTAGCCACACAAACACACGGTGATTCCTTGTTTAAAATTCCTGGAGGTGAAACTTTCCGATGGATCAGAGCGCGGTCAAGTGAACATGGATCCTACCGAATGTCAACCAGCAGGTTCCGGTGAGAAAATTGTGGTTAAAAAGTCCGTTCTTACCGGAGATCAGCTGAGCTTGTGCCGTCCATAGCTACCCTCGACTCCACTGAGACACTGTGCGTCAACACACCCGTGGACGCACCCTTCCGACTATCAGGTAATATTAAACTCACTAAAACACTAGCAACACAATAGAAAGATAAGGGATTTCCCAGAATTATCCTAGTAAATGTCCCTAAAAACATCGGAATCCGTCTCAATTGCGTTTTTTTTTTTGTAGTCCGTCGCTATCAATATCCTCAAACACGAATCTTTCATCCTCGCTCAAATTAATGGGGAAATTGTTGTTTTCTTGGTCCGAATAGCACTTTTTGTTGGAGGCTCCCATTATAAACAATGTGAATATGTGAGGAGCCATCAACATGTGACGTCATCGTCTGCGACTTCCGGTAGAGGCAGGGCTTTTCTGTCTGCACCGAAAGTTGCGAACTTTATCGTGGATGTTCTCTACTAAATCCTTTCAGCAAAAATATGGCAATATCGCAAAATGATCAAGTATGACACATAAAATGGACCTGCCAACCCCGTTTAAATAAGAATATCTCATTTCAGAAGACCTTTAAGTCTTAGAATGCTTGGAAGTCATTCTACCTAGAGGGAGGTCCCAAAATGAAGAGCTATTAGCAGCTAACTAAGCTCCATCTTCAGATTAGCAGCGATCAGTCACAGAGGAAGACTACTTTGTTCCTTCTTCTCGTTTCATTTCTCCTTTGAATCCTTGTCGGTATTATCATATCATTATTATCCTCCCCTGAGCGCCATTTGTTTTTGATTTCCATTTCCATATCTTCTTTCCCATAAATCTGTTTATGGGAAAGCTGCGGGATGAAACTGGCAAATATTCAAGCTGGAGAAGTGAAAGTGTGACAGCTGAGAAGAAAGGACTGTTTATCATGGCCATTGTTGCTGTAAGGTTATTTTTTTTCATGCTTCATCATCCTTGGGTGGAAATTGAGGGACCGCTGTAAAGACGTTGCTGTCATTGTGAAAAGAAATCTTTTGGAGCTGCAGAGAAAAGCGTTGACGTTTGCAGGGAAGGTCTGCATGCTGGTGAAGCCAATGCCAGGGTCACTGCCAGGTTGCCCTCTTAATTCTGCCCAATTACTTGTGATTATACTGTCTTAAGAAAGCAGGCGGTGATCTGAAACAGGCTTAAAAGTCTCTGTTGATGAGCGTTTGCCTTCCCATGCAGCCAGGAGTACCTTAAAAAAAAAAAAAAACGGAAACGTGCATGCGGAAATTATGGACCCGCTTCATGTTTTTGGCAATTGATGGCTGTAGGGACGTGTTGTGTAAGGACTCTAAGTAGGTTAGACGCAAGTGGCTGGAACAGGAAGTACAACATGTAAACATCATTAGTGGTACACACTAGAATAGTTCATGCTGATTTTATTTTGAAAGAGGAGATGCATGTGTTTAATCATACTTTCTTCTTAAAGGGGAAAAAAATGTATGTATATACAGTATAAGGTGTATATATACAGTATATGTATGTATGTGTGTATTTATGTGTGTGTATATATATATATATATATATATATATATATATATATATATATATATATATATGTATATATATATATATTTGTATGTATATATGTATGTATGTATGTATGTATGTATGTATGTATGTATATCAATATTTATATATATGTGTATATATGTATATATATACATGTATATATGTATATACATGTATATATGTGTATGTATATATGTATGTATATATATAATGTATATATATATATGTGTATATAGATGTATATATACATATATACAATATGTATATATACATATATATGTATATACATATATATGTAGATATGTGTATATATACATATATGTATGTGTATCTATACATATATGCATATATACATATATACATGTATATATATATATATATGTATATATATACAAATATGTATACATATATAAATACGTATATGTATATATATATATATATATATATATATATATATATATATATATATATATATATATATATATATATATACAGTAGCAATCGAAAGTTTACATACTCTTGTAAAGAACATCCTGTCGTGACTTTTTAGTTTCCAATCATTTCTACATCTTTTTTTGTGATAGAGTGATTGGAGCAGATGCTTCTTGGTCACAAAAAAACATTCATGAATTTTGGTTGTTTTATGTATTTATTATGGGTCTACTGAAAATGTGACCAAATCTGCTGGGTCAAAAGTATACATACAGCAATGTTAATTGGTTACATGTCCCTTGGCAAGTTTCACTGGAATAAGGCGCTTTTGGTAGTCATCCACAAGCTTCTGGCAAGCTTCTGCTTGAATTTTTGACCATTCCTTTTGACATAATTGGTGCAGTTCAGCTAAATTTGTTGGTTTTCTGACATGGACTTGTTTCTTCAGCTTTGTCCACACGTTTAAGTCAGGACTTTGGGAAGGCCATTCTAAAACCTTAATTCTAGCATGATTTAACCATTCTTTTACCACTTTTGACGTGTGTTTGGGGTCATTGTCCTGTTGGAACACCCAACTGCGCCCAAGACCCAATCTCTGGGCTGATGATTTTAGGTTGTCCTGAAGAATTTGGAGGTAATCCTCCTTTTTCATTGTCCCATTTACTCTCTGTAAAGCACCAGTTCCATTGGCAGCAAAACAGGCCCAGAGCATAATAATACCACTACTGTGCTTGACGGTAGGCGTGGTGTTCCTGGGATTGAAGGCCTGACATTTTCTCCTCCAAACATATTGCTGGGTATTGTGGACAAACAGCTAAATTTTTGTTTCATCTGACCACAAAACTTTCCACCACAAGGTCTTATCTTTGTCCATGTGATGTCGGATGAAACAAAATAGATTCTATTTTGTGGTTGTAGTAGCAGCCACTTCCTTTGTTTTTTCACTTTATCACTTTAAGTGACACCAGGTTACATTAAGGCCTCTACACGTTTATACCGGAGTCTGATAAAGGTCGCATTTTACTTGTAATCCAAACAGTCAGCTGGAAAGAATCAGATTTCGATCAAAAAAACCGATTTGGACCACTTTGGCCTGCAGTGTAAATGCAGTCTTCGACTCTGGAACTCATCGAGTCAATCTGCATCATTTCTTCTGATATAAAGGTGAAGCCGGGACCAAACAGCACGACCACGTACATCCTGACGTACATTCACCCCGGCTCATATTTAGATCTTTTTTTTCTCTCTTATTTTTACAGCGCATCATAACTCTCGCGCTCGCGGGTGTCAGGCCGGTGTATGCTTTACGACACTCTCCTGTAAGGCTAAAAGATTGGATGGACACACCCTAATAACACGAAGGTCAGCATGATTTTTTTCTGCAAGCGGGAGTTAGGGCGTGAGCGCCGGACGCCTTGCACCTCGACCCTTTCAATATTTCTAAACATACATTACACGCCACCTGTGCTGAGTGCTTCAGCTGGAAATAGAAAGAGACAAATCAAACATTGTTCAGGAGTGTTTGATGATGAATTGTGTTTGAGTACGCGGAGCCTTTTTTTATTTCTTTCCACAAGCGCGGTGGCAGCGGGATTTATACCGCTCGTGTCTGAAAATGCCCTCGGCTGCTTTACGGTTGGAAAATGAATCAAAGTTGGAGAGCAGACAGCATGGGGATGTGATCTATGTCCACACTGCTTCACATGCAGCTACTCCATCCCCTCCGACTTCCCTGCAGTAAATGGAATTTGTAGCGTCCAAACATACGCTGACTACTAAACCCTCCCATGGATGTCATGGGGGCGGTCTTCAATAGTGTAGGAGTCAGATTTGACCGTAAAACAATACACAAAACATCCCTTTTCCCTTAAGTGTTACTGACAAGAATTTCTTATTAGCTCAGGGGTGTCCACACTTTTTCCACTCAGGGCCGCAGACTGAAAAATCAAAGCAAGCTGGGGCCATTTTGACATTTTTTTTATTTTAAAAACCAATACAATTTATGTATAACCAATATACATTTAGGGCTCCACTCAGGCTTGATCCCGGGGACCCTAAAGGGTTTTGGTCCAAAACATATTAAAAATGTGTCTTCATTTAGGATTATTTTGTTTTATTATTATTCAAGTTTTAAATCCCCAGATCAACATTAGGTCCATCTGTCAATATAATGGTTTTAAAGATTTAAGTTGTATGTTATTTTTGTCAAAGAAAAACCTGTTTTTAGATTAAAAAAAAAACACAAAATATGCAACATTATCACCCATTATTTTTTTGAATGGAATATTTGAGATTATATAATAATTGGAGCCTTAAAAAAGTCAATAACTAATAAAACCATTGATTTTAATTCATCATTATTTTTTGAGCAATGACACTTAAAAACAAATCCCACTAAAATTATTGGGGATTCAAAAGGGGGCTACTCATTAAAGTGTTAAAAAATAAATATACATTTTTTTACTGATTACTTTTAACTCAATAATCTCGAGATCAACTTCAGATCTATCCGTAATTCTAAGTTTTATTGTTGTTTATGTTTTTTGTTTGTTTCTTTTAGGCACTTCTTTAAAAAAAACAGTTCAGTTTTTTTATATGGAAAACACAAGATATCCAAAATGTTCCGCAAAAAATATCTCAAAGTGGAAAATTTAATGTGACGTAATTGGAGCCTTGGATAGGTCAATAATTCATAATGACATTGATTTTGATTCATTATAATTTTTTTAAAGAAAGAAAAAGACTGCACTGCAGCTTTGTGTTATTAGAGTAAACATTGCAACATTTTCTTGTTACATTTAATCCGTTTGCTCCTTTACATCACTTTTTACGTTTTAAAAATGTTTCAATCGTATTTTTAAAATGTGCCGTGGGGCCGTTAAAAAATTACCTGCAGGTCGCAAATGGCCCCGGGCCGCACTTTGGACACCCCTGTATTAGCTAAATAGCACACCGAATATAAGACTCCTGCTTTTCAAAAGCCCTTAAATTACCGTATTTTCCGGAATATAAGGCGCACTTAAAATTATTTTTTTTTCCCAAAACTCGACAGTGATCCTAATGTAAGGAATACGTTTGGTTGAGCTTACCCTCAAAGCAATTTTATTTGGTATATGGTTGTGGAAGTCGGCATGGTGCAGGTTCAACAAGGTTTTAATGATAATGGCTTTTCCCAACAAAAGTTTTCTCTCCCTCTCTGCTCCCGGCCGCTTACTGTTAAAGACAACACATGATTAAACAACTCGTACCACCTCGGAAATCTAATCACCTGCCAGCTGTGTCTCGCCGTCAGCGCTGCCACACCCCCGTCTGATGGAGCTCTGTCTTCAGCACCATGGAGAGAGGCGGTGACCTTTGCTCCTGCAGGCGCGCTGGTTACACTCTCCCTCCACAATGGTGTAATGATAAGTGTGTCCAGTAGATCAGTGGTCCCCAACCGCTGGGCCACGGCCCGGTACCGGGCTCGATTGGTACCGGGCCACAGAAGAATTTTTTACTAATTAAAAAAACAATTTTATAAAAAAAATTTAAATTTTTTTTTTTTTATTAAATCAACATAAAAAACACAAGATACACTTACAATTAGTGCACCAACCCCAAAAACCTCCCTTTTTCATGACAAAGAAAAATAAATAATAACATAACATAATAACATAATAAATGTGTCCCCCCGCCGGGACACGGGACAAATTATCAAGCGTTGACCAGTCCGCTGCTACAAAAAGGTTGGGGACCACTGCAGTAGATGTCAGTCAAACATAAGAGATAAGTGTAGGCTGCACTATGATGGCAATATGTCTCAAGTTAACAACACCAACATTTCAAATGTTCCATTGAAAATATATAACATTACACCAGGCGCTCAAAAAATCTATCAAAATGTTTTAGTACGACTTTGGTAAGCTATGAAGCCGCACCGCTTGATGGATTGTACTGTGCTTCAACATACGAGTATTATTATGGTGTGTGTATAAGGTAAGACATATTATCTGGCGTTTTGTTGTGCAATATTATGCAGCTTTTCTTACCTTCTGATACCTGCTGAACTGTATTTGGGATCTGCGTAAATCCTGAAAAATTGTGCGTGTTCGCTTTTGTAGTCTGTGGCAACCCCGTAGTCGATAAGCTTCTTTTTCTCTGTCTTCTTGTTATGGAACATTCATCCTCTGCTGTTGCCATTTCTAATATAAAGTAGTGTAAAGTTTTTACTTTATATGTCAGTAAACTCGCCATGAATTTTTATACTTAGCAAACATATCCCGCAGATCCGGCCTGATCCGGCCCTTGACCGTACGTTAGACACCCCTGATCTAAACTTTACAACTGCCGGTATTTTTTCCTATATTTTTATTGTAATATTTTCAAAATGTGTTTCTTCTATTTTTGGCCAAAGTAAGACAATAAAAAACAATCTGAAGTTGTCTTTGTTTTTCAGTTTTAATGCCCCTGAGCTAAAATGAGTTTGACACCCCTGGTCTAGTGGTACACCAAAGAATCATGTCATAAAAGTACAGGGTTTTATTTCCCTATATTCAAATGCAGTGTTACTGTTCAAACTGTGTGTAATGCTACAGTGGCCAAAATATTAAATGTACTTGTTAAATAAAGCCTCTGCCTCATACTTGCCAACCCTCCCGGATTTTCCGGGAGACTCCCGAAATTCAGCGCCTCTCCCGAAAACCTCCCGGGACAAATTTTCTCCCGAAAATCTCCCAAAATTCAGGCGGAGCTGGAGGCCACGCCCCCTCCAGCTCCATGCGGACCTGAGTGAGGACAGCCTGTTTACATGTCCACTTTACCACAATATAAACAGCGTGCCTGCCCAATGACGTTATAACTGTAGAATAATCAAGGGCGAGTTCTTGGTTTCTTAGGCAGTTTCATTAACGTCCTCCCAGCGCGCTAACACACAACAACAACAGTCACGTTTTCGTCTACTGTAAAGCAGTTCGTCTGCTGTAAACAGCAATGTTGTGACACTCTTAAACAGGACAATACTGCCATCTAAAGTTAAAGTACCAATTATTGTCACACACATACTAGATGTGGCGAAATACTGTACATGCACCACAACACCTCCAGGCAACTTCAACCCTTTACTGCTACCCTCCTCCATTCACATCCCATCTCCCCGGATTGTAAATAACCTAATGTAAGTAATTGAATGTATTTCTAATGTATATACTTGTTCTTATGCTATCTGAACTCACCATGTTCTCTGCTGGCTGTACATATCCTACTAAGTCAGACCTACACTGTTTCAATGTCCATTTCTCTGTTGATGCAATTGTTGATGACTGAAGTACTGATGTGCAATCTATTAATAAAAGTTTAAATCAATCATGTATATGTGACAATAACATCTACGGCTTTTAGAGAATGCAGTGCGCAACTGCGCACACAACAGCTGTAAATATACTCCTCCCATCTTAACCATGCCCCAACCCCAACACGCCCCCCGCCCCACCCCCGACCAGGCCCCTCACCCCCACTTCCCACCTCCTGAAATTGGAGGTCTCAAGGTTGGCAAGTATGCTCTGCCTTGTTTTTGATGAATACTTAGGCCTGCTATGTTATTGTGTTTTAATGTTGCTTATTATGTGAACATATTTTTCCTCCATTCGGCCCTAAAATAAGTTTTGACACCCCCTGGCTTAGTTATATGAACAAACAATGGACTTTATTTTGCTCCAAATAAAAAATTAAAACGAATCAGGAAATCATATCAATATCTAATTTTCCTCACACCGCTATCCTCGGGTTTTTGTGTGATTATAACTGTGTTAAAGAAAGGTGCATGATTATGTGCGGATGAGTCGTGTCGCGTCGCAGCACAGATAAATTGCGGCGTTCGTGTTGATTGAGACATTAAATTGTCGGCCAGCGTGTGGGACACACACCGTGTTGACATCGACTGGGGGATTATGGTAAACAAACAGGAGGACATGTTGTCCCCTTTTAAGTGGAGTTCCAGCAGCCACATGCAGTACATCAATCATTACCCACTCACCGCCATGTCATCAATTCAGCGGACAACCATTTATGTAAATATAAATAATCACGTCAGCGCCACTCCTCTCACCCAAGCAAGCTGATCAAAAACTCAACAAAACAGAAAAGGCTACTTTTGTCTATCTTTTTTTAAATGGCAAAAAAAAAAAAAAAATAGATGGATAACAAAGGCGCTTCATTCAGAATCAATAATAAATCAATAATGTTGGCCAATCATATTGATCCAGGCATAGGGGCCCAACTTTCATTCTTTTACATCATTTTTGAAAAATCAATCCTGTCGTTAATTTAGTGGCGTGGTTGGTCCGTTTCACATAATAAAAGAGTCACAAACCAAACAGTCTATACTTAACAAACTCCAACTCGATAATAAACTGACGATAGAATCTTTTTGACTTTCAACACACTTCCCACGAAGGAATGAAGGGCATACTTAGTCAACAGTATGAACAACGCCAACACTGTCGTAAACCTGTGCCATATAGTGAAACCACACTAAACAACAACGACAAACACATTTTGGGAGAATATTTGCAAAGCAACGCGACATTAAAACTACAACAAATTCCCAGAATTCCCTGCAGCACCAACTCTTCCGGGACGCTACAATATAAACAAACGCCATTGGTGGAGATACACCTAACAGCCACTGTAATGATACCACGTACAATAGGGTAGCTAGTGTCATGTCCTGGTGATCATGTTTAGTTTGGCTATGTTCTGTTTGGTTTTTGCACTCTGTCAGTTCCGTTTTTTTCCCTCTTTGCGTTGTTTCCATGACAACCCATTAGTTTTCACCTGACCTCATGTCATGCACCTGATTCATTTGGACTCACGCACCCGTTGTTAGTCACGTCACCTCTATTCAAGCTTGTAGTTGCCAGGCAGTCAGCTTGGCGACATCACCCTCTACACACCCTTGTTATTCATGCTGATGATCTATGCTCTTTTTCATGTTCTTTTCTCATTCCAAGTAAGTTTTCTTTATTCATGCCACAGTTTGCAAGTTTTGTTTTATGTCCATAGTTTTGCCTTTGTGTTAGTTTTGTTTTCTTAGCCAAGTTTTGAACCTCTGCTGAGAGCGCCTTTCGTTTGTTCCTTTTTTTCGAGTTAAGATTAAAATCATGTTTTTACCTTCACGCCATGTCCGATCCAGTCGCTTTGCACCACGGGAAAACAAATCACACCAAAGTCCTAGTCTTGACATCTAGTCGATAACTACTTTGATTACATCGGTATTTTTTAACATCACAAAATCTTCTTTCTGTCAGGCTTGCCCCTGACAGTTTGTTTGTGTTTTAGTTTTTTCCTCTGTGTGTGTAGTATTTCCTGTCAGCGCTCTTATTTTGTCTGTTTCCTGTGTTTCTCCCTGGGCGCTGTTTCCCCTCAGCTGCGGCTGATTGGCACTTGGCCACACCTGGCATCAATCAGCCTGCTCCTATTTAGACCTGTCTTCCCATCCAGTCTGGGCTGGATTATTGTTGTTGCTACGTGTCGTGTCGTTTTGTGTCGTGTTGTGTCGTGTCGTGTGGTGTCGTGTCATGTCGTGTCATTGCAGCGTAGCCGTAAGCTATATTTCGGTAGCTGTTTGTAGCTTACTGTCTTTTGTTCCCTGCTTCCAATTTGTTTTCACGCAACAAGTAACGACTTATGTTTTTCTGCTTGCTACCTGCTATCTTCCATGCTAGGCCCTTTTGTTTTTTCTAGCTTTCATGCTAAGCTCCATTTGCTTTCTAGCTCCCATTCTAGCTCTTTTAGTTTGTTATCCGCCTCGTGCATGCTTTTTGTTGTACCCTTTTTGTTTGGTTTTGTCTTAGTGTTTTATTAAACCATGTTTCCTTACTCAATGCCCTTCTCCTTCTCTGCATCTTGGGGTTCGTCACAAACTAACTCTGACACTTTCGTTTTTTTTAAAGGGGAACATTATCACAATTTCAAAAGGGTTAAAAATAATAAAAATCAGTTCCCAGTGGCTTGTTGTATTTTTTGAAGTTTTTTTCAAAATTTTACCAGTCCCAGAATATCCCTAAATAAAGCTTTAAAGTGCCTTATTTTCGCTATTTTCGAAACCACTATCCATTTTCCTGTGACGTCACACAGTGCTGCCAATGTAAACAAACAATGGGAATACCACAGCAAGATATAGTGACATTAGCTCGGATTCAGACTCGGATTTCAGCGGCTTAAGCGATTCAACAGATTACGCATGTATTGAAACGGATGGTTGGAGTATGAAAGTATTGAAGAAGAAACTGAAACTATTGAGCGAATAGCTATTGACGCTATTCATAGCCATAGCATGGCCGAATAGCTGCGTTAGCATCGCCGGTAAAATGTGCGGACCAAACGATCAGGACTTTCACATTTTGTGATAATGGAGCAACTTAAATCCGTCGGTTGGTAAGTGTTTTTTTCGCATTAAATGTGGGTGGAAGGAAACGTAATATAGTTGCAAATGCATCTGCAGGTTATCCATACATCTCTGTGCCATGTCTGCTTTAGCACCGCCGGTAAATAGCATGTTAGCATCGATTAGCTGGCAGTCACGCCGCGACCAAATATGTCTGATTAGCACATAAGTCAACATCAACAAAACTCACCTTTGTGATTTTGTTGACTTTATCATTGCAAACGCATCTGCAGGTTATCCATACATCTCTGTGCCATGTCTGTCATCGCCGGTAAATAGCATGTTAGCATTGATTAGCTCCAGCCTATCTTGCCGATTGTATTGTACCGTATGTCCCGGCAAGAAATCTGCGTTCAAAAGACTCCGGCTTATTAGTGATTCCTAGAGCCCAAAAAAAGTCTGCGGGCTATAGAGCGTTTTCCGTTCGGGCTCCAGTACTCTGGAATGCCCTCCCGGTAACAGTTCGAGATGCTACCTCAGTAGAAGCATTTAAGTCTCACCTTAAAACTCATCTGTATACTCTAGCCTTTAAATAGACCTCCTTTTTAGACCAGTTGATCTGCCGCTTCTTTTCTTTCTCCTATGTCCCCCCCTCCCTTGTGGAGGGGGTCCGGTCCGATGACCATGGATGAAGTACTGGCTGTCCAGAGTCGAGACCCAGGATGGACCGCTCGTCGGGACCCAGGATGGACCGCTCGCCTGTATCGGTTGGGGACATCTCTACGCTGCTGATCCGCCTCCGCTTGAGATGGTTTCCTGTGGACGGGACTCTCGCTGCTGTCTTGGATCCGCTTGAACTGAACTCTCGCGGCTGTGTTGGAGCCACTATGGATTGAACTTTCACAGTATCATGTTAGACCCGCTCGACATCCATTGCTTTCGGTCCCTTAGAGGGGGGGGGGGTTGCCCACATCTGAGGTCCTCTCCAAGGTTTCTCATAGTCAGCATTGTCACTGGCGTCCTACTGGATGTGAATTGCTCTTTTGTGGGTTCTTCCGAGGATGTTGTAGTTGTAATGATTTGTGCAGTCCTTTGAGACATTTGTGATTTGGGGCTATATAAATAAACATTGATTGATTGATTGATGTTAGCATCGATTAGCGTAGCATGTTAGCATCGATTAGCTGGCAGTCACGCCGCAACCAAATATGTCTGATTAGCACATAAATCAACAACAAAACTCACCTTTGTGATTTCATTGACTTTATCGTTGTAAATGCATCTGCAGGTTATCCATACATCTCTGTGTCATGTCTGTCATCGCCGGTCAAATGTGGAGACACTCCGGTACATTCAATGGGGGTCTGGCGGCAGACACTTTTGCATCTTCGGGCCAGTGGTGCAACTTGAATCCCTCCCTGTTAGTGTTGTTACACCCTCCGACAACACACCAACAAGGCAAGATGTCTCCAAGGTTCCAAAAAATAGTCGAAAAAACGTAATCTGTTTGAGAAAATGAAAATGACGGCAGTATTACCTCGGTGACGTCACGTTCTGACGTCATCGCCACCAGAGCAATAAACAGAAAGGCGTTTAATTCGTCAAAATTCACCCATTTAGAGTTCGGAAACCGGTTAAAAAAATATATGGTCTTTTTTCTCCACCATCAAAGTATATATTGACGCTTACATAGGTCTGGTGATAATGTTCCCCTTTAAATTGTATTCTGTTTATAAAGTCAGGAAATATGTCCCTGGACAGATGAAGACTTTGAATATGACCAATGTATGATCCTGTAACTACCTCGTATCGGATTG
>NC_084633.1:7424640-7472140 GCF_033978795.1 Nerophis ophidion | reverse complement strand
CATTTTTCCCTAGCACATCACACGCATCGGGTCAAATCAGCTCTGTTATTTTCCGTTTTTTCGACTGTTTGCCGGTACCTTGGAGACATTCTGCCTCGTCTGTGTGTTGTCGGAGGGTGTAACAACACGATCAGGGACGAATTCAAGTTGATTTACGTAGAATGTGCATCGATTAGCACGGCATGCTAATCGATGCTAACATGCTATTTAGGCTAGATGTGTGCATATTGCAACATTATGCCTCATTTGTAGCTATATTTGCATCCAGCCTTTCCCAGTAAGCATGCGCTAATTATTTTAAAACCTCTTCTCACTTCGGCACTTACCAAAGGTATGCAGTAAAAATTTTAGTGTGATGTAAGCTTGGACCTTAAATCCTACTGAATCAATCATCAATCAATCAATGTTTACTTATATAGCCCTAAATCACTAGTGTCTCAAAGGGCTGCACAAACCACCACGACATCCTCGGTAGGAAAACTCACACCCAGTGGGACATTGGTGACAATAATGACCCAGTGGGACGTCGGTGACAATGATGACTATGAGAACCTTAGAGAGGAGGAAAGCAATGGATGTCGAGCGGATCTAACATGATACTGTGAAAGTTCAATCCACCAATAGCTCCTAATCTCCTTCCCTTTATGCGATTTCAAATTACTGGTATTGAAACCAGCCGGGCTTCATGGTGGCAGAGGGGTTAGTGCGTCTGTCTCACAATACGAAGGTCCTGCAGTCCTGGGTTCAAATCCAGGCTCGGGATCTTTCTGTGTGGAGTTTGCATGTTCTCCCCGTGAATGCGTGGGTTCCCTCCGGGTACTCCGGCTTCCTCCCACCTTCAAAGACATGGACCTGGGGATAGGTTGATTGGCAACACTAAATTGGCCCTAGTGTGTGAATGTGAGTGTGAATGTTGTCTGTCTATCTGTGTTGGCCCTGCGATGAGGTGGCGACTTGTCCAGGGTGTACCCGCCTTCCGCCCGATTGTAGCTGAGATAGGCGCCAGCGCCCCCCGCGACCCCGAAAGGGAATAAGCGGTAGAAAATGGATGGATGGATGAAACCAGCCATCTCCATTTTGAAAATGATGACAGGGGAAGTGTCATTCATGACGTCCCGAGTTTGACCAGGCGGTAATACTAAGCATGCGCTAATTATTTTGCGAAGCG
The DNA here is from genome assembly GCF_033978795.1 of Nerophis ophidion. NCBI lineage: Eukaryota > Metazoa > Chordata > Actinopteri > Syngnathiformes > Syngnathidae > Nerophis > Nerophis ophidion. The sequence goes on along the minus strand of NC_084633.1, from coordinate 7,470,972 downwards.
AATTTGACCCGGCAGTAATTCAAGGCTGGCGCATACTATATGCCTTGCGGCAATTCAAGGAAATACGGTAAGTAAAAAAAGCCTTGTTTTTAATCAACACTTAGGCCTATTATGCTACTGTATTTTAATGTTGCTAATGATGGTGGTACTTGGAGAGCCTAGTTCTTTCTAAGATGGTATTGTAGTTTCTTCAAAATAGCCACCCTTTGCTCTGATTACTGCTTTGCACACTCTTGGCATCCTCTCCGTGAGCTTCAAGTGGTCGTCACCTGAAATGGTTTTCACTTCACAGGTGTGCTTGAAAGCTCATGGAGAGAATGCCAAGAGTGTGCAAAGCGATAATCAGAGCAAAGCCTGGCTATTTTGAAGAAACTAGAATATAAAACATGTTTTTAGTTATTTCATCTCTTTTTGTCATGTACATAACTCCACATGTTCATTCATAGTTTTGGATGCCTTCAGTGACAATCTACAATGTAGATAGTCATGAAAATAAAGAAAAGGCATTGAATGAGGAGAAGGTGTGTCCAAATGTTTGGCTTGTATTGTACGTTTCAAGTAACTATAATAACAATAGATTTTATTTGTAAAAAAGCATTTTACGTTGAGCAAACAACCTCAAAGTGCCACAGTGTAAAAAATGGTAATAATAATAGTAGTAAACAGATAATAAAATAAATAAAATATAAAACTAGAAACAGCCCAATAGCTAGAACCAGCATGCATGTCTATAAAAAGGCTTTTTTAAAAGATGGGTTTTTAAGCCTTTTTTAAAAGTATCCACAGTCTGAGGAGCCTTCAGGTGATCAGGGAGAGCGTTCCACAGACTTGGAGCAGCGGAGCAGAAAGCCCGGTCTCCCATTGTTCGAAGCTTTGTCCGTGGTAAGTAAGTAAATTAAGTAAATCTTATTATTCTTTGCATTGTGTGTGCCCCTTTCACATAGCATGTAAAATCTGAAATGTTTTCATCATCATTTTTTTTTTTTACTTTCTGTTTTTTTTTAGGAACAGCCATATGGTGGCAGTGTGCAGGTATTCTCAAACTGTGGTATGTGGGCCCCATCTAGTGCATAGGTGTCAAAGTGAATTATATATGGCCCCCGGGATATTTGATTAGTATTAGAACCGGCCCGCAGTGTTGGTGCTCGGAATTTTTTCAAAATGGGGTCCCAGGGGTGGTGCCATAATTGTCGTTCTCTTCCAAAACACTAAGAGGCAGTGTATCCTGAAGGAGCAACGAGAGCCTAAAGAGTGACGGCAACCACAACATCGACATCTTGTTTTCCGCTGAGACTAATCAGCAACAACACAAATAGCTGAAAAATGACACATTCAGTCATTATTTTTTATGGCGCACCAAAATATAAAGTACACAGGTACGTAAGGGGAGGGGCAAGTAACGTGTAGCGAGAGTATACACCAGGCTGAACAGAAGCGACGTGTAAGGGAATATTGGAAAGCAAGGTTAGAGGTGGGAAATTGTACACTCCTTCTGCCCTGTTGTGTTGAAAGCAATTGTCGCTGTCCGTTCACCCAATACTTAATCCGTCACGGGATCAAATTGTCGGTGTGGTAAAGTACACACAGTTGCACCAATGTCCTGCCTTTGTTGGGTTCTGCGTAAAAAGCAAAGGCCAACACATGTGGGGTATTTGTGTGAAAGAGGCTCTTATGTGCTGCATCCAAGTAAAACCTTTAAGTCCTTTTAGCTATTAGGAGCTTAGCTGATCCCACTTTTAGCCTTTTTCTCACAGATTTCACAACATTAGCGCAACAATGCTATTAGATTGGTCAGATCTGGTCTGAATGCTAGTGCCAAAGACCCAGCAATTTATACTCCAATACCTGCATAGCGTTTAGACGAGATCTGACCAATCTAAGTCTAAGACGAGATCTGACCAAACTAAATCTAAGACTAGATCTGAGCAATCTAAGTCCAAGACTAAATCTGACCAATCTAAGTCTAAGACGAGATCCGACCAATCTAAGTATAAGACGAGAGCTGACAAATCTAAGTCTAAGACGAGATCTGACCAATCTAAGATTAAGATTAGATAAATGGGTTGTACTTGTATAGCGCTTTTCTACCTTCAAGGTACTCAAAGCGCTTTGACACTACTTCCACATTTACCCATTCACACACACATTCACACAGTGATGGAGGGAGCTGCCATGCAAGGCGCCAACCAGCACCCATCAGGAGCAAGGGTGAAGTGTCTTGCTCAGGACACAATGGACGTGACGAGGATGGTTCTAGGTGGGATTTGAACCAGTGACCCTCGGGTTGCGACCCATCTAAGTCCAAGAGGAGCTTCGGTTGATATCAGTACTTCAGTCATCAACAGTTGCATTAACAGAGAAATGTACATTGAAACAGTGTAGGTCTTACTTGGTAGGATATGTACAGCGAGCAGAGAAAATAGTGAGTTCAGATAGCATAAGAACAAGTATACACATTAGAAATACATTTGAGTATTTACATTAGTTTATTTACAATTCGGGGAGATGGGATGTGAATGGAGGAGGGTATTAGTAAAGGGTTGAAGTTGCCTGGTCTAGTCTAAGACTAGATTTGACCAATCTAAGTCTAAGACAAAATCTGACCAATCTAAATCTAAGATTAGATCTGACTAATCTAAGTCTAAAACTAGAATTGACCAATCTAAGTCTAAGATTAGATCTTCAGGATATTCTCTGTGGTATGGGACCAAGTTGTATAGCAGTAGTGTGTTTATATGGCTGAATATCATGACATGCATATATACTATATATACCATTCATACATTATATTACTTTAATTTATTTTCACTTAAGAAAACACAAATTTTTTAAGGTGTGGATGACTTTTATTTAATTTTGTAGAAGTGGTAGTGACTTCCTTGTTGATTTATGGAATCCAGTCAGCTTCCTTTATTTTCACTTTATCCAACTGCGTTGGTGGCGCGTTCTTTCTGGCGTCACTTCCTCTCCAAACTCAGTTTGTAAACGATCATTGAGTCCATACAAAGCTAAGAGCCGGAGATTCAAGAAAAATACATGGCGCACTTACCCGTGTAAAAAAATTATCCATGGAGACGGTTTCAAGGTTTCAAGTTTTATTCGTCACATGCAGACTACAACGCAGTGAAATGCTTTTTTCCATGCTCTTCAGATATTGCGTACAGTGGGATCCAAACACTAGTTGCAGAATATAATACACTAAAAACCAAAATACAAAAATTTGAAAAGCTCTGATGTACATTAATTACAAGACAATAGGTTGCACAATAAGTTACAGTAGAGGTATCAGTACAAATAAAAGTACAGTAGTCAAATACAGTACCAGTGCAAGATCAAATAGTATAACAGTATATACAGTATAGGCAGCAACAAATATTAAGGTGTCTACAGTTCTTTGGCAGTTGAGTAGTGACAGTAGTATGAACAAAAGTTATGGAGCAGTATGACTTCTTTATACTCTTGTTTTTACATTATTTACAGTATAGGAAGGTACCTTAAACGATGGTTTAGTGTGGCTGAAACGGGGCTTAGGCTAAACAATTATTTGTTTAAAGGCCTACTGACATGAGATTTTCTTATTTAAACGGGGATAGCAGGTCCATTCTATGTGTCATACTTGATCATTTCGCGATATTACCGTATTATTACTGAAAGGATTTAGTAGAGAACATCGACGATAAAGTTCGCAACTTTTGGTCGCTAATAAAAAAGCCTTCCCTGTACCGGAAGTAGCAGATGATATGCGCGTGACGTCACGGGTTGTGGAGCTCCTCACATCTGAAAATTGTTTACAATCATGGCCACCAGCAGCGAGAGCGATCCGGACCGAGAAAGCGACGATTTCCCCATTAATTTGAGCGAGGATGAAATATTTGTGAATGAGGAAAGTGAAAGGGAAGAACTAGAAAAAAAAAGACTATACAGTGGGAGCGATTCAGATGTTATTAGACAAATTTACTAGGGTAATTCTGGAAAATCCCTTATCTGCTTATTGTGTTACAAGTGTTTTAGTGAGATTATATGGTCGTACCTGTACAACTTGAAGGTCGGCCCCACACCTTTCTTCAGCACCAGTCGACAGGTGGTGGTAATGCCCATCTCTGCCCTTCGCAAGGGACCCTCTTCGAAACACGGTCTTTCGAAATGACCGCTGCATAATACACTGTACTTTGTGTTTGTGGTCCAATCCAACCGTGTTTGCTTGACCGCTCTGTTCCATAGTAAAGCTTCACCGTCATCTTTCGGGAATGTAAACAATGAAACACCGGCTGTGTTTGTGTTGCTAAAGGCAGCCGCAATACACCGTTTCCCACCCACAGCTTTCTTCTTTGACGTCTCCATTATTCATTGAACAAATTGCAAAAGATTCAGCAACACAGATGTCCGTAATACTGTGGAATTATGCGATGAAAAGAGACGACTTATAGCTGTGAACGGTGTTGGAACAAAATGTCCTCTACAATGCGTGATGTCACGCGCACGCGTCATCCAACCGCAACGTTTTAGCGTGATACTTCCGCGCGAAATTTAAAATTGCAATTTAGTAAACTAAACCGGCCGTATTGGCATGTGTTGCAATGTTAATATTTCATCATTGATATATAAACTATCAGACTGCGTGGTCGGTAGTAGTGGGTTTCAGTAGGCCTTCAAGGGGTTATCTGGCTTAGTGTAGACATAGCCTTACTCTCAGTGTCAGCCCTCAGCTGGAAGAAATCAGATTTCGAAACCATCCGATTCAGGCCACTTTGGTCTGCTGTGTAAACGTAGTCTAAGACTAGATCCGACCATTCTATGTCTACGAGCATGAACTGATGAAGTATGTAAGGATGAGGGATGAAATATCTTCTCAGACAAACTGAAGAATCGAAATGCGGTTGATTGAATGCTCTGAGTGAATGAAAACATTCATAGACAAACAATGCTGTTATTTTGTCGGTGCCAGCAAAGCAAAACAGAAGCTACGTGACGCATGAAATACTTCTCCAAAAGTGACTCGGGAGGACACTTTCAAAAGTAAGGAAAATGCAGTGAGGAATGTTCCAGACTAGGAGGTCTGATCTGCGAGTGTTTTTGTTCATCTTTGCATCCTGAGCCGAAGCAGCAGCTCTTTAGACAAGAAAGATGAGCTGTTTATAGCATGACGCAACACGATTATCAGTTCTTTGAATCAAAATGTCCTATTTTTGAGGGATTAGAATTTGGGTTGACATCAACAAACAGCCTCCGGTTCGGTCTGTGATACAACACAGATATCCATGCCAACTAATTAGAGCTAGAGAGGGAGGGATTAGGTTGAAACATAGCTGGTTTGAGGCTACATAGGCGGCTGCGTGTCGTGACGGAGGGCAGATGGAAGACGCTCCAGAAGCCCCCCCCCCCCGTACGGCCTGCCCGTGCACTTTGACGGAAGGTTACATTACGCAATCTCACACCTGGATGCGCTCCAGTTCTCGCCCACTCGTGTTGAAGCTGATATCGCGGCCCTGAATCCGTGCCCGCATTTTCACATGTTACACCTGTCACGGAACGTTTGGAAGTGTCAAGCGACGTTGTAACCAACACCAGCTTTAATGTGTCTCATCTAAGGACACAAGGCAAAGCAACACCTGAATATTTCCAACCTGCGCCTTTCTGAGTAAACCAGGACACAGCGTGTGCTGAGAAAAGTTATTTTTAAGGGCGAGGTGTTCCCCCATTTGGCCACTGTGACTTTCACCTGGCTGTCAGTTGTGTATGCTGGTCAACTATAGGACGTTTCATAATGAACATAGCAACACTGCTCAAAGTGGTCCTCACGGACATTATTGTCCCCGGAAGAGGTCCCTAGCACGTTTTCAAAAGACAGTTTTTGTTCCTTCCTATTTTAATGTCCAGAAATATTTTTATGCTATTGAATGGAGACAAGTCAAACACTTGTGCCAGTCGGAAAACCACTCAGACTAAAGCCTATCTTTTTAGACCAGTGTTTTTCAACCGCGGCACACCAGTGTACCGTGAGATACAGTCTGGTGTGCTGTAGGAGATTATGTAATTTCACCTATTTGGGTTAAAAATTATTTTTTGCAAACCAGTAATTATAATCCGCAAAATGTGCCGTTGTTTAGTGTCTGCTCTGTCTAGAGATCGGCAGAGTCACTGTGTAATACTCTTCCATATCAGTAGATGGCAGCAGGTAGCTAATTGCTTTGTAGATGTCAGGAACATGGTTTGTCGCGATCACAATATGTAGAAGCATTTAAGTATCACCTTAAAACTCATTTGTATACTCTAGCCTTTAAATATACTTCCTTTTTAGACCAGTTGATCTGCCGCTTCTTTTCTTTTTCTCCTCTGTCCCCCCCTCCCTTGTGGAGTGGGTCCGGTCTGATGACCATGGATGAAGTTCTGGCTGTCCAGAGTCGAGACCCAGGGTGGACCGCTTGTCGGGACCCAGGATGGACCGCTCGCCTGTGTATCGGTTGGGGACATCTCTACACTGCTGATACGCCTCCGCTTGGGATGGTTTCCTGTGGACGGGACTCTCGCTGCTGTCTTGGATCCGCTTTGAAATTAACTCTCGCGGCTGTGTTGGAGCCACTATGGATTGAACTTTCACAGTATCATGTTAGACCCGCTCGACATCCATTGCTTTCGGTCCCCTAGAGGGGGGGGGTTGGTGGGGGGGGGGGGGGGTGCCCACATTTGAGGTCCTCGTTGCCCACATTTGAGGTCCTCTCCATGGTTTCTCATAGTCATCATTGTCACTGGCGTCCCACTGGGTGTGAGTTTTCCTTGCCCTTATGTGGGTTCTTCCGAGGATGTTGTAGTCGTAGTGGTTTGTACAGTCCTTTGAGACACTGTCCTAAATGACAGTGTCTAGTAGACACAATTTTCACTGCATTAGATACCTAAAAAGGTATCTAATGCTTAAACCAAAAGTAAACAAAACACAAGTGCCGTTAAAAAAAAGGAATTGAAGTCTAAGGATGGCTATGCAAAACGAAGCTAAAACTGAACTGGCTGCAAAGTAAACAAAAACAGAATGCTGTACGACAGCAACGACTTACAGCATGTGGAGCAGCAGACGGCGTCCACAAAGTACAACCGAACATGACAAACACCAACAAAATTGGAGCGCAAGACAAGAACTAAAACACCTCACACCAAAAAAGTCACGACGTGATGTGACAGTTGGTGACAGCACACAAACTTTAGACAAGAGCCATATTGATGCATGCTTGGTTATGGTTTCAAATCATATCCACCAATTGCGAGAACAACTTTTACTTGTCAATATCGGCTGCTGGATCTAATTTTTTTAATGTTTTCTACTTGTGGTGTGCCTCGAGGTCTTTTTCAATGAAAAAAATGTGCCTTAGGTCAGAAAAGGTTGGAAAACATTGCTTTAGACAACCCACAAGCTAAAAACACACATTTAACTACTCCAAATGTGTGTTGGCTCATCATTTTATTTTTATACAAGGTTTATTCTTGGCTGTAGATGACTCATTAGAGCAACACGACTGAAACACATGGCAGGTTGACACTGAGCACATTTAGGGATCGGTACCTTTCACATTTCAGCTGATACAGTACCACGTTCCAGTTCCCAGGAATTGATGCCAGTACCAATTTTAATCACTTTTGTGTTTTATCAAATGTTAATAGCTTAAAAATTGAAATCTTCTTTTTAATGTAAGATTGGAAAATGAGCTGATTATGATAAATGTGCTGTCCAGTTGTTATATCTTGTTTTCTTATTGTGTGAATGCTCCAAAGCATTCTCACATATGGTTTTTCCTCTGTTTCTTCTTCTTCTCCAGATTTTGGCGCGCTCCACCGTCCACTTATTTTACTAGATTCAAACCATTCCAACTTCAAACTGTTCAGCCAATTCAGGAATTGCGAGCTTACCCATGGCAAATTCCAAAAATTCCAGGATTTCCCAGCCTTCCAGGTTTTCTGGGACCTTTTTCCTATTCAAAATGATTTGGCCATTTTTCAAACTTCTCCCATTTCCACATTTTTCAACCGATTCAAACCCTTCCAACTTAAACATATTCCACTCATCCTGGAAATTCAAAGTACTTTTTTTTTCAAGTTCAAAACATTTCCAGGATTTTTCAGAATTCCTGGTTTTCCAAAGCCCTATTTCCACCCTTTTTTCTGGCGACTACTCCTTTACCTTTTTCAACGCATTTCAACTGTTCCACCGTCAAAATATTCCTCTTAAAGAGGAAAAAAACTAGGTGTTTTTTGAACTGGAAAATTCCTTTTTTTTTTTTTTTTTTAGAAATTCAAGATATTCCGTAATTCCATTTCTCAACTCATCATGTTACTACTTCAACATTTCCCGACAGATTTAAACTGTTGCAACACCAACCATTTCAATTGATTTAGACCATTCAAGTTTTTTACCATCCATCCATTTTCTACTGTTTATTCCCTTTTGGGGTCGCGGGGGGCGCTGGTGCCTATCTCAGCTACGGTTGGGCGGAAGGCGGGTACACCCTGGACAGCTCGCCTCCTCATCGCAGGGCCAAGTTTTTTTTACCATATTCAAAAAAAAAAATCCAGCTTTTCCCGAAATTTCCAAATTTTGGGGAAATTCCCATTGAAACCAATGGAACATTCTTCTAAGTTCTACAACTCCCACATGTTTAATCTGATTCAAACTGTTCCAACTTCTAAATATTCAGCTTGTTTAGGAATTGTGTGCTGTACTTCAACAATCCTAAAAAAAATTCCAGGATCTCCCAGAATTCCTTCTTTTTCTTAATTTTCCCCATTGGAAATGAATAGTCCATTTTTCAAACTTCCACAATTCCTACATTTATCAACCTATTCAAAGCATTCCAACATAATCACATTCAACTCATCCTGGACATTCAAAGAAACACTTTCCCAAGTTCCAAACCAAATTCAGTTTTTCCTGGAAAATCTTACTCTCCAACATTTAAACTATTCTTACATTCATACTAGTCTGTCAGCATTTCAGTTCAACTTGAGCATTTGAGCATTCACTTGCAATTCCTTCAGGAATTGCTTCAAGTTGTTTAATTTTTGAGTCTCATTTGCAAGTATTATATAGTAGACTTTGCATGCGGTTGCAATTCCGAGATGTTAGATGACAGTAGTCTCGAGTCTACGATGTGTTACCTAGCTTAGAAGTTGATAGTACATAGTACTTTATTGATTCCTTCAGGAGAGTTCCTTCAGGAAAATTAAAGCATGAAAGCATTTGCCATGAAGTTGAATGTGCCTGTGTAGTCTTATGTTGTGCTATACACCAGTGGTTCTCAACCTTTTTTCAGTGATGTGCCACCTGTGAATTTTTTTTTAATTCAAGTACCCCCTAATCAGAGCAAAGCCTTTTTGGTTGAAAAAAAAGATGAAGAAATAAAATGTCATCAGTTTCTGATTAATTAAATTGTATAACAGTACAAAAATATTGCTCATGTGTAGTGGTCTTTCTTGAACTATTTGGAAAAAAAGATAAAAATAACTAAAAGCTTGTTGAAAAATAAACAAGTGGTTCAATTATAAATAAAGATTCCTACACAGAATAATCATCAACTTAAAGTGCCCTCTTTGGGGATTGTAATAGAGATCCATCTGGATTCATGAACGTAATTCTAAACATTTCTTCACAAAAAAAGAAATCTTTAACATCAATATTAATGGAACATGTCCACAAAAAAATCTAGCTGTCAACACTGAATATTGCATTGTTGTATATTTTTTTTCAAAGTTAATGAACTTACATTCATATTTTGTTGAAGTATTATTCAATAAATATATTTATAAAGGATTTTTGAATTGTTGCTATTTTTAGAATATTTTTTTAAAATCTCACGTACCCCTTGACATACCTTTGAGTACCCCCATGGGTAACCCCATTTGAGAACCACTGCTCTATAAGTGTGTAGACTGTAACTATTGTATTTTTTACACACTTGCTGATTAATGTGCATTTTAGTTGATAATTTTCATTACAAAATTTGGAGGGGTTGAGATTGCCATGCAAAATCCCTGATGCTAATCAGTAGCATGTATATGGTAAAACCAAGGCATCAAAGTAGCACATTTTTGTAAAACTGGAGCCTTACTGTCACAAACTCGCAAGGCTAATGTAATTGTGACCCCAAGATGCAGGAGACAGGGGGACGACGTGCAGTTAAGATAAGTATTTTAATTGTATCACGGGATGTGCAGCAATGCAAACAATAAGACATGTGTCGTCACATCAATCAAAGTTTACTTGTATAGCCCTTAATCACAAGTGTCTCAAAGGGCTGCACAAGCCACAACGACATCCTCGCCTCAGATCCCACATCAGGTCAAGAAAACCTAAACCCAACGGGAACAACAAGAAACATTGGAAGGGACAAAATGGGACGAATTTTAGCCATTTTACGGAGATGAAAGAAGGCTGTTTTGGCAACACTCTTAATGTGTGACTCAAATGAGAGTTGGGTCCAAGATAATACTGAGAGTCTTTACTGAGTCGCTTTGTGTAATTGTTTTGTTGTCAAATGTTAAGGTGGCGTTATTAAATAGGTGTAACATGAGCCACTAAAAAGTTAAAATTAGAGGTGACCGATAATATCGGCAGTCCGATTTTATCGGCCGATAAATGCTTTAAAAAATGTAATTATCGGTACCAGTTTCAAAAAGAAAATGTATGACTTTTTAAAACGCCACTGTACGGGGTGGTACACGGACGTAGGGCGAAATACTGAGCGTCAATAAACCTTACAGGCACTGCCTTTGCTTGCTGGCCCAATCACACAATATCTACGGCTTTTCACACATACACAAGTTAATGTTACGCATACTTGGTCAACAGCCATACAGGTCACACTGAGGGTGGCCGTACAAACAACTTTAACACTGTTGCAAATATCCGCCACAATGTGAACCCACACCAAAAAAGAATGACAAACACATTTTGGGAGAACATCCGCACCGTAACACAACATAAACACAACAGAACAAATTCCCAGAACCCCTTGCAGCACTAACTCTTTCGGAACTACAATATACACCCACCGCTACACCCTACAATCACCCACCTCAACACCGCCCACCTCAACCTCCTCAGGGAGAGCATGTCCCAAATTCCAAGCTGCAGTTTTGAGGCATGTGAAAAAAAATCCTGTTGGCATTTTTTTCCATAACTTGAGTTGATTTATTTTGGAAAACCTTGTTACATTGTTTAATGCATCCAGCGGGGCATCACAACAAAATTAGGCATAATAATGTGTTAATTCCACAACTGTATATATCGGTATCGGTTGATATCGGAATCGATAATTAAGAGTTGGACAATATCGGCATCGGATATCGGCAAAAAAGCCATTATCTCTAGTTAAAAATGCTAAAAATGACGTTGGTATGTTATATGCATTGTTCCGGCTGGTTGTCTTGGCTTAAAAAGGGGAAAAAACAATTCTAAAATCTTTTTACCCATCCATCCATTTTCTACCGCTTATTCCCTTTTGGGGTCGAGCAGACAAAATAATTGAGGATATGACGTCTTTCTTTCTAGTGTATTGGCTTATAGTGTTTGATGGACACTATGGACGGGCTTCACGGTGGCAGAGGGGTTAGTGCGTCTGCCTCACAATACGAAGGTCCTGTAGTCCTGGGTTCAAATCCAGGCTCGGGATCTTTCTGTGTGGAGTTTGCATGTTCTCCCCGTGAATGCGTGGGTTCCCTCCGGGTACTCCGGCTTCCTCCCACTTCCAAAGACATGCACCTGGGGATAGATTGATTGGCAACACTAAATTGGCCCTAGTGTGTGAATGTGAGTGTGAATGTTGTCTGTCTATCTGTGTTGGCCCTGCGATGAGGTGGCGACTTGTCCAGGGTGTACCCCGCCTTCCGCCCGATTGTAGCTGAGATAGGCGCCAGCGCCCCCCGCGACCCCGAAAGGGAATAAGCGGTAGAAAATGGATGGATGGATGGACACTATGGACATGGCAATGATGTCATGACATCGTAATCCTCCAATCTGATTGCACTGATGTCATCTCCTTCAACGTCCACAGCCAAAAGAAGAACACAAACTGCATTGCCTTAATGGACGCATTAGTTTAAAGTTTTTTTTTTTTTTTTTTTTGCCTGGCAGCAACATCTGTCGGCATATTCCATTTCGGAACAAAACGGCAATTTCCTGTTCTTTATTGGATCACGTAGTCCATCTAACCGTCCTTACCATTCAACGCAAATGTCTGTCCCCGGGGGAGGGAGGGATCGTTATAGGTTCTGCCAACTTTTACCTACATAGACGGTAAAAACTGCCGTGACTTCGGAGTAGCGTGTTGGCTCAGGTTCCTACCTGGCCACTGAGTCTTTTTTTTTTTTTTTGCAAGTCTGTTTTTCAAGCTTGTTTGTGACAGATGGCTGTGCTCAGAGGTGGAGCCTTCAAGAAGCCACCAGCCAATCACTGCATGGGGAGGAGACGCGCTTCTACCCGGCAACAGACCCATAGGCCCCCCCCCCCCTCTTCCAAACAGCTTGGCTGGACACAGGTGGACCGGGACAACCTGGTCCAATGACTTTAGTCACTTATTGCAGGATTACGCTTCCTCGCTACGTCCTGCAGCTCATTAAACACACACCGCACATGCTTCGGGGCATTTAGGATGACAGTAGACACAATTTTCACTGCTGTTCCCATTTTCTCTATAATGTCAATGCAACTTTATGAAGTCTGAAATTTAACAGAAAAAAGAAATATTCAGGCTGGTCAAAGATCAAAGTCAACAAAGTCTATTTTGAATAATGAAACAGGAGTACCCCAAGGGTCAATCCTTGGTCTACTTTTATTTTATTTTAATTTTTTTTTTATAACTGACTGACCTTTGGGTTGCCCAGCAACCAAATGCCAACCTTACAAGATGATGCGGTTAAATATATATAGCAGAGGTCCGAACAAGACGCCTTGACGATTTTAATCATTGTCTACAAAATAGTCACCCTGACTTACAAAAAAAACTGTCTGTATGTGCTTTTCAATCTGAAAACAATAGTTTGCAAAACAGAGGAATGCAAGAAGTTACCGACTGCAAACTACGTTCACAATTAGAGATGTCCGATAATGGCTTTTTTGCCGATATCCGATATTCCGATTTTGTCCAACTCTTAATTACCGATTCCGATATCAACCGATACCGATATATATAGCTGTAGAATTAATTTTGTTGTGATGCCCCGCTGGATGCATTAAACAATGTAGCAAGGTAGTTGAATTAAATCAACTCGAGTAATGGAAAAAAATGCCAACATGGCACTGCTATATTTATTATTGAAGTCACAAAGTGTATTATTTTTTTTAACATGCCTCAAAACCGCAGCTTGGAATTTGGGACATGCTCTCCCTGAGAGAGCATGAGGAGGTTGAGGGGGGCGGGTTTCAGCTGGGGGGAAGGGGGTAGCGGCGTTGTATATTTTAGCGTTCCGGAAGAGTTAGTGCTACAACGGGTTCTGGGTATTTGTTCTGTTGTGTTTATGTTGTGTTACGGTGCGGATGTTCTCCCTAAATGTGTTTGTCATTCTTGTTTGGTGTGGGTTTACAGTGTGGCGCATATTTGTAAAAGTATTAAAGTTATTTATACGGCCACCGTAATATTATATATATATATATATATATATATATATATATATATATATATATATATATACTGTATATATATATATATATATATATACATATATGTATATATATATATATATATATATATATTACGGTGGCTGTATAAATAACTTTAATACTTTTACAAATATGCGCCACACTGTGAATATATATATATATATATATATATATATATATATATACATATATATATATATATATACATATATATATATATATATACATATATATATACATATATGTATATATATATATATATATATATATATATACATAAATGTGTATATATATATATATATATATATATATATATATATATATATATATATATATATATATATATATATATATATATATATATATATATATATATTACGGTGGCCGTATAAATAACTTTAATACTTTTACAAATATGCGCCACACTGTGAATATATATATATATATATATATATATATATATATATATATATATATATATATATATATATATATATGGGTGGGGAGGATGTCACATGCAGTGGGCGTGGCTGAAACATAATTCAATCTGAAAAATACGTATATATATATATATATATATATATATATATATACACACATATATATATATATATATATATATATATATATATATATATATATATATATATACACACATATACGTTAGGATGAGACAATCAGAGATTACAAAGAGAAACATAGCCAGGGCTTGTAATCTCGCCAGAAAGATGTCCAGGCATCGAGTAATTGTCTCTGGCCCCCTGCCTGGGAGAGGCAATGATGAGAGATATAGCAGATTAGTCTCTCTTAACAGGTGGCTGGATAGCTTCTGCAGACAACAGGGATTTACCTTTATTGATAATTGGCCCTCTTTCTGGGGCAAACCTGGCTTGCTGAGAAGAGACGGCCTTCACCCTAACCAGGAAGGCGCTATCCTCTTGTCTCGGAACATAGACTTCGCATTGAGCCACATTTGACTAACTGCACTAGAGCAAGCCCGGTCACAGGCAATTACAGAGCCTGCTAGCCTGGGTATGGAGTCAGTTAAGTTAGAGCTAGCCAGCGCCAGGCTGGATGATCCCTGTACACATAGCAATTTTCGTAGAATAATACACAACTCACAAAATGTTTTTTCTACTGTGTCTATGACTACGTCAGAGTTAGACATGCGTTCTACTGAGGTGGCAAATTATGATGCGTTCAGTTTATCGCAGCGCCAAGTAGACAATCTGAAAATTCCCGTCATATCAATTCCTAGATATGGTCGTAATTATTTAAAGTACACTGCGCATAATAAACGCAACATTATTAATATTGCTACTACGGATAATTTTATCAACAACTCCTTAAAACAGCCCACTACCTATAATATGGGCTTTCTAAACATCAGATCTTTGTCTCCCAAAACGTTATTAGTCAATGAGGTCATTAGAGACAACAACCTTAACGTCATCGGTCTTAGCGAAACCTGGCTTAAACCAAACGACTTTTTTGCGATAAATGAGGCATCCCCTCCTAACTATACGAATGCGCATATTGCCCGTCACCTCAAAAGGGGAGGGGGTGTCGCACTAATATACAACGAAAACTTTAACTTTAGTCCTAACTTAAATAATAAATATAAATCGTTTGAGGTGCTTTCTATGAAGTCTGCCACACCTCTGCCTCTGTGCCTGGCCGTTATCTACCGCCCCCCAGGGCCCTATTCGGACTTTATTAGTGAATTCTCAGAGTTTGTTGCTGATCTAGTGACGCACGCCGATAATATAATTATAATGGGGGACTTTAATATCCATATGAATACCCCATTGGACCCACCGTGCGTGGCGCTCCAGACTATAATTGATAGCTGTGGTCTTACACAAATAATAAATGAACCGACGCATCGCAGCGATAATACGATAGACCTAGTGCTTGTCAGAGGTATCACCGTCTCCAAAGTTATGATACTCCCGTATACTAAAGTAATGTCCGATCATTACCTTATAAAATTCGAAGTTCAGACTCATGTTCGGCAAGCTAATAATAATAATAACTGCTATAGCAGCCGCAACATTAATGCTGCCACAACGACGACTCTTGCGGACCTACTGCCCTCGGTAATGGCACCGTTCCCAAAGTATGTGGGCTCTATTGATAACCTCACTAACAACTTTAACAACGCCCTGCGCGAAACCATTGATAGTATAGCACCGCTGAAGTTAAAAAAGGCTCCAAAAAGGCGTACGCCATGGTTTACTGAAGAAACTAGAGCTCAGAAATTATTATGTAGAAAGCTGGAACGCAAATGGCGCACGACTAAACTTGAGGTGCACCATCAAGCATGGAGTGATAGTTTAATAACTTATAAACGCATGCTTACCTTAGCTAAAACTAATTATTACTCAAATCTCATCCGCATTAATAAAAACGATCCAAAATTTTTGTTTAGTACAGTAGCATCGCTAACCCAACAAGGGACTCCTTCCAGTAGCTCCACCCATTCGGCAGATGACTTTATGAAGTTCTTTAATAAGAAAATTGATCTTATTAGAAAGGAGATCAAAGACAATGCGTCCCAGCTACAACGGGGTTATAGTAACACAGATATGATTGTATATACGGCGGATACTGCAAATATCCAAAATAGTTTCTCTCGTTTTGATGAAATAACATTAGAAGGATTGTTACAACGTGTAAATGGAATAAAACAAACAACATGTTTACTTGACCCACTTCCTGGGAAACTTATCAAGGAGCTTTTTGTATTATTAGGTCCATCAGTGCTAAATATTATAAACTTATCACTTTCCTCGGGCACTGTTCCCGTTGCATTCAAAAAAGCGGTTATTCATCCTCTCCTTAAAAGACCTAACCTCGATCCTGACCTCATGGTAAACTACCGACCGGTGTCTCACCTTCCCTTTATTTCGAAAATCCTCGAAAAAATTGTTGCAGAGCAGCTAAATGAGCACTTAGCGTTTAACAATCCATGTGAAACCTTTCAATCCGGTTTCAGGGCAAATCACTCGACTGAGACAGCCCTCGCAAAACTGACTAATGATCTATTGCTAACGATGGACTCTGATGCGTCATCTATGTTGCTGCTCCTCGATCTTAGCGCTGCTTTCGATACCGTCGATCATAATATTTTATTAGAGCGTATCAAAATACGAATTGGTATGTCAGACTCAGCCCTGTCATGGTTTAACTCTTATCTTACTGATAGGATGCAGTGCGTCTCCTATAACAGTGTGACCTCGGACTATGTTAAGGTAACGTGTGGAGTTCCCCAGGGTTCGGTCCTTGGCCCTGTACTCTTCAGCATCTACATGCTGCCGCTAGGTGACGTCATACGCAAATACGGTATTAGCTTTCACTGTTATGCTGATGACACCCAACTTTACATGCCCCTAAAGCTTACCAACACGCCGGACTGTAGTCAGTTGGAAGCGTGTCTTAATGAAATTAAACAATGGATGTCCGCTAACTTTTTGCAACTTAATGCCAAAAAAACGGAAATGCTGATTATCGGTCCTGCTAGACACCGACCTCTATTTAATAATACAACTTTAACATTTGACAACCAAATAATAAAACAAGGTGACTCTGTAAAAAATCTGGGTATTATCTTCGACCCAACTCTCTCCTTTGAGTCACACATTAAAAGCGTTACTAAAACAGCCTTCTTTCATCTCCGTAATATCGCTAAAATTCGCTCCATTTTGTCCACTAAAGACGCCGAGATCATTATCCATGCGTTTGTTACGTCTCGTCTCGATTACTGTAACGTATTATTTTCGGGTCTCCCCATGTCTAGCATTAAAAGATTACAGTTGGTACAAAATGCGGCTGCTAGACTTTTGACAAGAACAAGAAAATTTGATCATATTACGCCTGTACTGGCTCACCTGCACTGGCTTCCTGTGCACTTAAGATGTGACTTTAAGGTTTTACTATTTACGTATAAAATACTACACGGTCTAGCTCCAGCCTATCTTGCCGATTGTATTGTACCGTATGTCCCGGCAAGAAATCTGCGTTCAAAAGACTCCGGCTTATTGGTGATTCCTAGAGCTCAAAAAAAGTCTGCGGGCTATAGAGCGTTTTCCGTTCGGGCTCCAGTACTCTGGAATGCCCTCCCGGTAACAGTTCGAGATGCTACCTCAGTAGAAGCATTTAAGTCTCATCTTAAAACTCATCTGTATACTCTAGCCTTTAAATAGACCTCCTTTTTAGACCAGTTGATCTGCCGCTTCTTTTCTTTCTCCTATGTCCCCCCCTCCCTTGTGGAGGGGGTCCGGTCCGATGACCATGGATGAAGTACTGACTGTCCAGAGTCGAGACCCAGGATGGACCGCTCGTCGGGACCCAGGATGGACCGCTCGCCTGTATCGGTTGGGGACATCTCTACGCTGCTGATCCGCTCGAGATGGTTCCCTGTGGACGGGACTCTCACTGCTGTCTTGGAGCCACTATGGATTGAACTTTCACAGTATCATGTTAGACCCGCTCGACATCCATTGCTTTCGGTCCCCTAGAGGGGGGGGGTTGCCCACATCTGAGGTCCTCTCCAAGGTTTCTCATAGTCAGCATTGTCACTGGCGTCCCACTGAATGTGAATTCTCCCTGCCCACTGGGTGTGTGTTTTCCTTGCCCTTTTGTGGGTTCTTCCGAGGATGTTGTAGTCGTAATGATTTGTGCAGTCCTTTGAGACATTTGTGATTTGGGGCTATATAAATAAACATTGATTGATTGATATATATATATATATATATATACATAAACCCTGTTTCCATATGAGTTGGGAAATGGTGTTAGATGTAAATATAAACGGAATACAATGATTTGCAAATCTTGTTCAACCCATATTCAATTGAATGCACTACAAAGACAAGATATTTGATGTTCAAACTCATAAACTTGTTTTTTTTTTCAAATAATAATTACCTTAGAATTTCATGCCTGCAACATGTGCCAAAGTAGTTGGGAAAGGGCATGTTCACCACTCTGTTACATCACCTTTTTTTTAACAACACTCAATAAACGTTTGGGAACTGAGGAAAC
Organism: Nerophis ophidion; assembly: GCF_033978795.1. NCBI lineage: Eukaryota > Metazoa > Chordata > Actinopteri > Syngnathiformes > Syngnathidae > Nerophis > Nerophis ophidion. The sequence goes on along the minus strand of NC_084633.1, from coordinate 7,452,287 downwards.
TAATTGTTGAAGCTTTGAAAGTGGAATTCTTTCCCATTCTTGTTTTATGTAGAGCTTCAGTCGTTCAACAGTCCGGGGTCTCCGCTGTCGTATTTTACGCTTCATAATGCGCCACACATTTTCGATGGGAGACAGGTCTGGACTGCAGGCGGACCAGGAAAGTACCAGCACTCTTTTTTTACTGAGCCACGCTGACATAAGCAGGGGGCGTCCATTATAACGTTGCTTGGATAACAACATATGTTGCTCCTTTTAACATTAATGGTGCCTTCACAGATGTGTAAGTCACCCATGCCTTGGGCACTAATACACCCTCATACCATCACAGATGCTGGCTTTTGAACTTTGCGCTATAACAATTCGAATGGTTATTTTCCTCTTTGTTCTGGAGGACACCACGTCCTCTGTTTCCAAATATAATTTGAAATGTGGACTCGTCAGAACACAGAACACCTTTCCACTTTGCATCAGTCCATCTTAGGTGAGCTCGGGCCCAGCCAAGCCGGCGGCGTTTCAGGATATTGTTGATAAATGGGTTTGGCTTTGCATAGTAGAGTTTTAACTTGCACTTACTTACAGATGTAGCGACCAACTGTAGTTACTGACTGTGGTTTTATGAAGTGTTCCTGAGCAAATGTGGTGATATCCTTTACACACTGATGTCGGTTTTTGATGCAGTACCGCCAGAGGGATCAAAAGTCCGTAATACCATCGCTTACGTGCAGTGATTTCTCCAGATTCTCTGAACTTTTTGATGATTTTACGGACCGTAGATGGTAGAATCCCAAAATTCCTTGCAATAGCTCGTTGAGAAATGTTGTTCTAAAACTGTTCGACAATTTGCTGAGAAAGTGGTGACCCTCACCCCATCCTTGTTTGTGAATTACTTAGCATTTAATGGAAGCTGCTTTTATACCCTATCATGGCACCCAACTGTTCCCAATTAGCCTGCACACCTGTGGGTTGTTCCAAAAAAGTGTTCGATGAGCAATCCTTAACTTTATCTGTATTTATTGCCACCTTTCCCAACTTCTTTGTCACGTGTTGCTGGCATCAAATTCTCAAGTCATGGATTATTTGCAAAAAAAAAACATGTTTTTGAGTTTGAACATCTAATATGTTGTCTTTGTAGCATATTCAACTGAATATGGGTTGAAAATGATTTGCAAATCATTGCATTCCGTTTATATTTACATGTAACACAATTTCCGAAATCATATGGAAACGGGGTTTGTATATAGGGCTATATCTAATAACACGTCCAGTGACTGTATCAGTTGTCAGGTTGCATTTGGGTAAGCAACTTTTTTCTATCTCGCTGAGGCCAGACGGTGTATTTATTTATGGAATTTGGCAAGGACTTTAGTAGGGTGAGTAAAATATTAACAACAAACAACCTTTTTTAGTAGCACGCAGGATGCCTGAGCTCTGCTAGACAACACACACACACACACACACACACACACACACACACACACACACACACACACACACACACACACACACACACACACACACAGACACACACACACACACACACACACACACACACAGACACACACACACACACACACACACAATCAGTAAAAAGATGTTGGTTTGAAACCAAGACACAACCATCAGTCTGTTCACCACCAGCTCGCCCTTCAGGTCCTTTTCCAAGAGTTACGGCGACTCTCCTGGCCGAAAGTACTGCTGGGTTACAGTTGCTATAACTCACTTTTTTCAAATAGATTCTCTCATTAAAAAAAGGTTTTAGTACAGACTTTGTCCTTGAAAATATTGCTTGGATGTTTCACACAGCGTCATATACCAGAACATCTGTTTTGGGTGTTGACGCTGCTCATACTGCAAGTCATTAAGACTTTACTTTTTTTTACACTGAGCACACAAAAGTGACCATGTTGCACCTTTTTTAAAGAGTTTGTTGGTCTATTGTTGAATACATATTCACTTCAGAGAACAATTTTTTTAAGCCTTAACGCGGGTTTCATGAATGGAAATGGAAAATAACGGGGTGATATGGTTGTAAAATGGTTTCTGTAGGAGGACAAACGCTTAAACTCACAGTTGTGTGGACCGTGACTCAACAGTTTGTTTACATGTAGAACTTTCTCCGATGCTACCAAAGAAAGATGTTTTTCATGCCACTTCTTTTTTGTCTCGTTTTGTCCACCAAATGTTTTATACTGTGTGTGTGTGTGTGTGTATATATATATATATATATATATATATATATATATATATACATATATATATATATATATATATATATATATATATATATATATATATATATATATATATATATATATATGCATACACACACACACATATATATATATACATATATATATACATATATATATATATATATATATATATATATATATATATATACATACGTATACACACACACATGCACATATATGTATATATATATATATATACACACACATAATTGTACTCCTTAGATGTATATTTCTGATGCCTCTACTCACTATAAGTAAAAATTCAAATTAATATGTTTGCCTTTTAATCCGGGAAATGCTGCTTTATGTGCGTTCAGAGAGTTGAAGCGACTAGTGGCCTAGTGGTTAGAGTGTCCGCCCTGAGATCAGTAGGTCGTGTGTTCAAATCCCGGCCGAGTCATACCAAGGACTATATAAATGGGACCCATTACCTCCCTGCTTGGCACTCAGCATTAAGGGTTGGAATTGGGGGTTAAATCACCATAAATGATACCCGGGCGCGGTACAACTGCTCCCCACTGCTCCCCTCACCTCCCAGGGGGTGATCAAGGGTGATGGGTCAAATGCAGGGAATAATTTCGCCACATCTAGTATATGTGTGACAATCATTGGTACTTTAACTTTTAACTTTAACTAAGATCAGGAAAAATGCAAACAGAAAACAGGGAACAGATGGCTTTGATTAATTAGTCAAATGTCTGAAAATGTTCTGCAAGAAGTAAATACCTGAAAAAGTGATATTTGGCCAAAGAAGGCAGGCAATGGCATGATAAGAAAAGATATGCCGATGCAGATTAACCCCTCAGGGTTCTACGTTTCCAGCAACGGCTCGGTGGGGAATAATTATGCAGTCTGAGATCCTCCACATGGAGGCTTTGCCAAACATTTGCTTTACCTCCTCAAAGTTACACGGGAGTAGCAAACACTGGGCTCCCTATCAGAATGTGGGGGAGCTAATAAATACAACAGGCACCAGTGTAATGTGGATTCTCTGCAGTGAGACTTATTACCCAAACACCGCACGTCGGCTGACATCCCTCTTTCACACCAGAATATTTCAGTCAGGATGTGGGGAAACATTTCTTAAAGCGACACACGGACATGTCCTTATATTTGTCTGCAATCTCACGTGCCTTTCTATTTTGTTATTGACTTTCATTTCAGACTGTGCTAAAAGTAAAAGCCCGGAGGAGCAGGACACACTTTGGCACACTTTTATTTTGAGTCGTAAACACTCATGCAGGGACGTGGCGTTTCCCTCGAGGTCGCACGGCGTTGACGTTACAGGTCAAAAATGAGAGACAAAAAACTTTTGTAAAGTTTGAAGACTTTTTTTTCCGCCATTTGAATAGATTTATGGATAGTACTTTATTTATATGTCGTGGTTACGGTCTTGCATGGCATCTCCCGCCATCAGTGTGTGAATGTGTGTGTGATTGGCTGATTGTGGAAATAGTGTCAAAGCGCTTTGAGTACCTTGAAGGTAGAAAAGCGTTGTACAAGTATAACCCAGTTTTACCTTTTTTTTTTTAAAAGGCCTTCTGAAATGATATTTTCTTATTTAAACAGGGATAGCAGGTCCATTCTATGTGTCATACTTGATCATTTCGCGATATTGAGATATTTTTGCTAAAAGGATTTAGTAGAGAACATCAACGATAAAGTTCGCAACTTTTGGTGCTGATAAAAAAGCCTTGCCTATACCGGAAGTAGCAAAGGATGATGTCACAAGGGTGAGGGCTCATCACGTCCTCACATTGTTTATAATGGGAGCCTCCAACAAAAAGAGCTATTCGGACCGGGAAAACGACAATTTCCCCATTAATTTGAGCGAGGATGAAAGATTCGTGGATGAGGATATTAATAGTGAAGGACTAGAAAAAAATAAAATAAAATAAAAAGTGACGGCTCCGGGCGGCGGCAGTGTGAGCATTTCAGATGTAATTAGACACATTTAGTAGAATAATTCTGGAAGATCCCTTATCTGCTAATTGTTTTAATAGTGTTTTAGTGAGATTGTAAAGACATACCTCAAAGTCGGATGGCTGCGGTGAACATGCCAGTGTCTCAGAGAGAAGCTGAAGAGCTGCCTTTTTTGGCAGCTACTGCAGGAGGACGCATAATTCACTGAAGTCTCCGGTAAGATATAATCACAATTTTCCCATCCAAAAGCATGCTGGTTGACGTAGAGAAACATGTTCGCTTGACCGCTCTGTGTTAAAGCTTTACAACAAACAAAAAAACACCGGCTGTGTCTCGGTGCTAAAGACAGCTGCAATCCACCGCTTTCCACCAACAGCATTGTTCTTTATAGTCTCCATTATTAATTGAACAAATTGCAAAAGATTCAGCAACACAGATGTCCAAATTACTGTGTTAATTATGTGATGAAAAGAGACGGCTTTTAGCCGTAAGTGGTGGTGAGCTAATATGTCCCCTCCAACCAATAACATCACAAACACATGTCATCATACGCGTCATCATTCCACGACGTTTTCAACAAGAAACTCCGCGGGAAATTTAAAATTGTAATTTAGTAAACTAAACCGGCCATATTGGCATGTGTTGCAATGTTAAGATTTCATCATTGATATATAAACTATCAGACTGCGTGGTCGGTAGTAGTGGGTTTCAGTAGGCCTAAAAAAAATATTGACGTTCTTGGACCAAAAACAACAATTTAATGCATGTCTTTTTTAAATGTTTCTTAATTCCGAAAACACAAAGTCGTCATGGCACGTCACATCGGATCGGTCGATTGCAGCTATCCATGCTCGCCTTACCAGTTCACTTGTCTGTTTAGAAATGAGCTTAGGAATGGGACAAAAGCTATGTTTAACTCGCCCACTTTGATTGGGGCAATTAATGATCGTTTTAAGCTGGTTCAAGTCATATCTACAAGATAGGAACTATTTTGTTTCCATTGGTGACTTTGTAACAGAACCAACCAAAGTAACGTGTGGAGTCCCCCAAGGTTCAATCTTGGGGCCGATTTTATTTAACATCTATATGCTCCCACTAGGACAAATCATGCAAAATAATAACATTGACCATCATTGCTATGCCAATGACACCCAAATCTATGTAGCGCTATCACCAAATGACTTTCGCCCCATAGATCTTCTGTGCCAGTGCATTGAGCAAGTCAAACACTGGATGGGCCAAAATTTCCTACAACTAATTGAAGATAAAACTGAGATAATTGTTTTTTGGTGCTAAAAAAGAAAGGTTTAAAGTCATCCAACACCTTCAATCACTGTCCCTGAAAACCTCAAATAAAGCCAGAAATCTTGGGGTTATTTTAGATTCTGATTTACATTTCAACAGTCACATCAAATCAGTAACAAAATCGGCCTACTATCACCTCAAAAATGTAACAAGACTTAGAGGGCTCATGTCAGCTCAAGACTTAGAACAACTTGTACATGCCTTTATTACCAGTAGGCTACACTATTGTAATGGTCTCCTTACAGGTCTTCCCAAAAAAACTGTCTGGCAGCTACAGCTTGTTCGGAACGCTGCTGCTAGAGTTCTAACAAAGACCAAAAAATGTGAGCACATTACACCAATTCTTAAATCCTTACACTGGCTCCCTGTATATCAAAGAATTGATTTCAAAATCCTCCTGCTCACATATAAATCACTACATGGTCTAGGGCCGACGTATATCACTGATATGCTCCCACTATATAAGTCCTTTAGTCTAGATCAGTGGTTCTCAACCTTTTTTCAGTGATGTACCCCTTTGAACATATTTTTGATTCAAGTATTTATTTTGTGGAGGGAGTCCGGTCCGATCCGGTGGCCATGTACTGCTCGCCTGTGTATCGGCTGGGGACATCTCTGCGCTGCTGATCCGCCTCCGCTTGGGATGGTTTCCTGCTGGCTCCGCTGTGAACGGGACTCTCGCTGCTGTGTTGGATCCGCTTTGGACTGGACTCTCGCGACTGTGTTGGATCCATTATGGATTGAACTTTCACAGTAACATGTTAGACCCGCTCGACATCCATTGCTTTCCTCCTCTCCAAGGTTCTCATAGTCATCTTTGTCACCGACGTCCCTCTGGGTCATTATTGTCACCGATGTCCCACTGGGTGTGAGTTTTCCTTGCCCTTATGTGGGCCTACCGAGGATGTCGTAGTGGTTTGTGCAGCCCTTTGAGACACTAGTGATTTAGGGCTATATAAGTAAACATTGATTGATTGAAGTACCCCCTAATCAGAGCAAAGCATTTTTGGTTGAAAAAAAGATATAAAAAAGTAAAATACAGCACTATGTCATCAGTTTCTGATTTATTAAATTGTATAACAGTGCAAAATATTGCTCATTTGTAGTGGTCTTTCTTGAACTATTAGGAAAAAAAGATATAAAAATAACAAAAAACTTGTTGAAAAATAAACAAGTGATTCAATTATAAATAAAGATTTCAACACATAGAAGTAATCATCAACTTAAAGTGCCCTCTTTGGGGATTGTAATAGAGATCCATCTGGATTCATCAACTTAATTCTAAACATTTCTTCACAAAAAAAGAAATCTTTAACATCATTATTTATAGAACATGTCCACAAAAAATCTAGCTGTCAACACTGAATATTGCATTGTTGATTTCTTTTCACGGTTTATGAACTTACATTCATATTTTTTGAAGTATTATTCAATACATATATATATATATATAAAGGATTTTTGAATTGTTGCTATTTTAAAAAAATCTCACCTACCCCTTGGCATACCTTCAAGTACCCCCAGGGGTACGCGTACCCCCGTTTGAGAACCACTGGTCTAGATCACTAAGATCTTCTGAGACCAATCTGTTAGCGGTTCCCAGAGTAGACTCAAATCAAGGGAGTGCATCTTTCAGTCACTATGCAACAAATAGCTTGAATAAACTTCCTGAAGATGTCAGACTTTCCCCAACTCTGACAACTTTTAAAACTAGACTGAAAACTTTTATCTTCATCTTAGCTTTCAGCTAAATCTTTCAATTTTTTAACTTTTAACATTCGCACTGTTTTTCTTTCTATTGTCTGCATTATAATTTTGCTTTTATTTTCTATCTTTTCACTTTGTTGTGTGTGAAGCACTTTGAGTCTGCCTTGTGTAAGAGAAGTGCTATACAAATAAAGTTGCCTTGCCTTGCCTTGCAATATCATTGGATAAATGATCAGTAACAGAGAGTATGTTTACAAACGAAGCCTACCATGATGGCCACCAGCAATACATTCTGGAAATGTGTGCATTTGTGTTGAATAAATCAAGACAAAATCAGTATTTTGGAGCAATGTTCACACACTATTTGGCTTTTTCGCTTCCTACCACAGGCAAGCTATGGTGATCGTGTTTGAGTGGAGAGTTATTTTATGTAAACAGCCAGCCTTAAAGGCCTACAGAAACCCATTACTACCGACCACGCAGTCTGATAGTTTATATATCAATGATGAAATATTAACATTGCAACACATGCCAATACGGCCTTTTAAGTTTACTAAATTACAATTTTAAATTTCCCGCGGAGTTTCTTGTTGAAAATGTCGCGGAATGATGACGCGTGCGCCTGACATCTCGTGTTGTAGCGGACATTTTTTTCCAGCCCGATCCAAGCTATAAGTAGTCTGCTTTAATCGCATAATTACACAGTATTCTGGACATCTGTGTTGCTGAATCTTTTGCAATTTGTTCAATTAATAATGGAGAAGTCAAAGTAGAAAGATGGAGGTGGGAAGCGGTGCACTGCAGCTGCCTTTATCAACAGAAACACAGCCGGCGTTTCCTTGTTTAAAATTCCCGAAGGTGAAGCTTTACTATGGAACAGAGCGGTCAAGCGAACATGGTTCCCGACCACATGTCTACTGGCAGGTTTTGGTGAGAACATTGGGACGGCGTGGCGCAGTGGGAGAGTGGCCGTGCGCAACCCAAGGGTCACTGGTTCAAATCCCACCTAGTACCAACCTCGTCACGTCCGTTGTGTCCTGAGCAAGACACTTCACCCTTGCTCCTGATGGGTGCTGGTTGGCGCCTTGCATGGCAGCTCCCTCCATCAGTGTGTGAATATGTGTGTGAGAATGGGTAAATGTGGAAGTAGTGTCGAAGCGCTTTGAGTACTTTGAAGGTAGAAAAGCGCTATACAAGTACAACCCATTTATCATTTATTTAATAAGTCGGCTCTTACCGTAGACATCAGCGGAGCTTGCGTCCTGCTGCAGCTGCGTGGCTTCCCTCAGAGACACTGGCGGTCACCACACCCGTGGCCACACCCCTCTGACTTTCAGGTGCCATATAATCTCACTAAAACACTAGTAACACAATAGGCAGATAAGGGATTTTCCAGAATTATCCTAGTAAATATGTCTAATAACATCTGAATCGCTCCTACTGCCCTGTCTTTTTTTTTTTCTTTCACTTTCACTATCCTCATCCACAAATATTTCATCCTCGGTCAAATTAATGGGGAATTTGTCACTTTCTCGGTCCAAATCGCTCTAGCTGCTGGTGGCTATGATTGTAAACAATGTGAGGATGTGAGGGGCCCTACAACTTCTGACGTCACGCGCACATCGTCTGCTACTTCCGGTACAGGCAAAGCTTTTTTATTAGCGACCAAAAGTTGCGAACTTTATCGTCGATGTTCTCTACTAAATCCTTTCAGCAAAAATATGGCAATATCGCGAAGTGATCAAGTATGACACATAGAATGGACCTGCTACCCCCGTTTACACGTTTGCGAGACAGGGTGCACAGACATGCTCGGTGGTGTGACCGCGGTGTCGAGACAGGGGGGATGGAATGCTGATGTGAGGATGTCGCCAGCACAGAATGTACAACAAACCTTGTTATTGTTGTCACTGACAAGAACTAAAAAATTAAGGCTGTCAAACATTTAGAATTTTTAATCGCGATTGTGATGTTTATAAAAATATTTCTAAAAATTAAGGCTGTCAAACATTTAGAATTTTTAATCCCGATTTTGATGTTTATAAAAATATTTCTTAGTGTTAACTTTCTTATTTTGTAAGGCCATGTCATTTTCGTTTGTTTCTGGTGGGACAATTTAGTTTGGTGCACAGGTGCATCGCTTCCTGTTTTCGTCAAAACAAGGATTGAGAGGGCATTTTACCAGATTTTGAGCAGCAGCAGCAATCTGTTCGCATCCTTCACACAGGACTGACAAATCAATGTCGTAAGTAGTGGTGGTGCATTAATCAGTTGTTTGTGTACAGATATCAGTCATTATTTAAAGCAAATACTTTATAATTTATATTAAAAAACGATGTTACAAAAAAGCTATTCTAATTGCAGGTTATGCTAATTCAGACTGCATTAAGTTATGCATTGTCATAATAAAAATCCAACACGCACTTTATTCTTAATTTTTTGTTGTCTTTTTTGACAGTTTTTGGGGCGGTATTGATTGATTGATTGAAATTTGTATTAGTAGATTGCACAGTTCAGCACATATTCTGTACAATTGACCACTAAATGGTAACACCCGAATACGTTTTTCAACTTATTTAAGTCGGGGTCTACGTAGATCAATTCATGGTATAGACTGTTTGGTAGAGCTGCTGTGCAAGCAACTTGAGGGGTTCCAGGTTCGATCCCCGCTTCCGTACTCCGGCTTCCGATCCCTGCCGTTGTGTCTTTGGGCAAGACACTTTACCCACCTGCTCCCAGTACCACCCACACTGGTTTAAATGTAACTTAGATATTGGTATTCAATATGTAAAGCGCTTTATAAATACAATTCACTTCACTTCACAGTTTTCTCTCTGTGCCATGGTGAATGAACCCAGTAAAGTTCCCGACTCTACGTCGTCGGCTCATGTGTTCATTATGGATAGAGTTTAGTGTGATGTTTTTAGTCTCCAGTTCCCACACTGACATGGGAACATTATAGCGATTACCGTATTTCCTTGAATTGCCGCCGGGGCGCTAATTAATTTAAAACCTCTTCTCACTCCTGCGCTTATCAAAGGCATGCGGTAAAAGTAAGCATGTGCTAATTATTTTAAAACCTCTTCTCACTCCGGCACTTACCAAAGGCATGCAATAAAAATTTGAGTGTGATGTAAGCTTGGACCTTAAATCTTACTGAATAGCTCTTAATATTCTTCCCTTTATGCGATTTCAAATTACCGGTATTGAAATCAGCCTCCTCCATTTTGAAAATGATGACAGGGGAAGTGTCACGAAGTTGACCAGGCGGTAATACTAAGCATGCGCTAATTATTATGCGAAGCGAGTTTGACCCGGCAGTAATTCAAGGCAGGCGCATATTACATACCCTGCGGTAATTCAAGGAAATACGGTAATTGCATTTGTTTTATAGTCAGATTCAATCTCAATCGCAGATAGATACCATTTGTCATCATTAATAAGTGTATCCTGGACAGATGATTTTCAAGTTTTTAATACCATCAATTAACAATGACAACATTTTAGTGCAGGGGTAGGGAACCTATGGCTCTCGAGCCAGATGTGGCTCTTTTGATGACTGCATCTGGCTCTCAGATAAATCTTAGCCGACATTGCTTAACACGATAAGTAATGAATAATTCCGCTGGTAATCACAAATTTGATTGATTGATTGAAACTTTTATTAGTAGATTGCACAGTACAGTACATATTCCGTACAATTGACCACTGAATGGTAACACCCGAATAAGTTTTTCAACTTGTTTAAGTTGGGGTCATGGTACGTGTTAAAGTGTTAAAAACAACGTTGAAAATATAAAACATTCTCATGCATTTTAATCCGTCCATCCGTTTTGTACCCCACCAGTTCAAGAAGTCGCATTAAGATGTATTTTATTTATTATTGGTTAGCTTCAGAATAACAATGTTATTAAAAAGAATATATATTATACTTTAAAAATGTTGGTCTACTCAAAAATGCATGCATTTAGTTGTATTATATGGCTCTCACAGAAATACATTTTTAAATATTTGGCTTTCATGGCTCTCTCAGCCAAAAGGTTCCCGACCCCTGCGTTAATGAAATGTTTTTTTTAACTTTATGCTTTTTTCAAACAGATCAACACAAGATAGATAGATGGATAGTACTTTAAATTGATTCCTTCAGGAGAGTTCCCTCAGGAAAATTAAAATTCCAGCAGCAGTGTACAGAGTTGAGATAAAATTTAAAAAGTAAATAATGGACATAAACAGGCTTTTAATGACAATAAAAAGATTAACTGCAGTGCGTTTGTGTCTTGTCAGACTTTGTATTTTGTCAATGAGATATTAAGAAAAATGTCCTTTTTTGGTATTTTGTAAAATACAGTGTTACAATTTAAGTTGCATTTGTCTATTTGACACATCTTTATTTGATATGACTATAAACAAAATACGGAATAAATGTCCTACTTGCTAAAACACCAAATTTGTGTGGGGGTTGAATTATTTTGATCACAACTGTACATCATGTTTAAATACCAATTCCACGCATTAATAACCATTAATAAGAAATTGTTATTTGTATTTAATGTGTGGTGTGTAAAAGACTCATTGAGTAAATGTAATGCTCTATCGTCCAGTTTGTATGTAAGACACAGAACGAACTGAAACACATTGAAGCAAGATGTGTTTACTAACACGCAAACGCGGCGCAATGGAGTGACGTTCGACAGCAACCAGAGAGAGACCTGTCAGTCCCAGTGGTTAAAGCAACTTAATGGATAATTATGTTACCTCAATGTTTCACTTTTTTGAGTGCATTAACATTGGCCTGTGGATTAATGGATTGCGAGGAGAACGGTTGATAAAACGCAGGCGTGACTCCTCGTGAGTAAAGTGCGTTGGAACTTTAGAGGAGGAAAATATTGTTTGTTATAAACTTTTGTGTGGGGTTGCTTCCTTATTTCTCATTATTCAAAGCTGATTTTAGCTGATACACACAGCTGTATTAAAAAACCCAAAACACTGATAACAGTATCGTTAGTCCAGAATCTTCACGGTCCTCATGGACCGACCTAATTAGGAACCGGTACCAAAAACTACTGGTACTCTGTATTGTTACCTACAAGTGAGTGTTGTTATACACATTAGACTACACTCAAGTCTACTTCATTGGGTGAAACAAGTGGCCAAATGGGGGTTATTTCATGTTTGAAGGGCTCAAATATTAGTAAAAAAACACATTTAGAAGCTTGTAAACATATTTTTTTATGCTTTAACTACTAATTTAATTAGTAATCCTTCTTTGTGGAAATGTGTTTACCACATTAATGTCCTAGTACTAATTAACCATAAATGGAGTACTGTAGTTGTTTCTCCTACTAGTTTTTAATGCTAACTGCCACATTTCGCATTATAGAACCAAACAAAACCACTAAAAATAGTCCACACTGTCAGTGATTTAAAAAGACTCAATGGCACACACAAACAGGCCCAAGTCCAAAACCGTGCAGCGCAGCATGAGTGCACCTTTTCTTTTATTTGTAATTTCTCTTAAAACTGCCCATCACAACAGCACACAACTCTCGTTGTTGTCGTTTTGTGCCGCCTTTGTGTCAGATTAGCAACCATGGAAACCAACATTTCAATAACAGCAGCAGTGTCTGAGAGACAGCGAACACTTACAAGTAATCACACAAAGGAGATGATTTTGGATGCAAGCATAACCTCATTTCTTATTCAGACATCTCGAGTTGCCTCTCTGGGTTTTATCTTCAATCAGCTTGTACGCGTGTCAAAGATGGCAGCTCGGCATTCGAAATGTACCATGAAAACAATGATAACACCGAGCGAGGTGTGCATGGTTGTTTATAACACTGCTCCAGCACAAACTTATTGGCCCAAGTTGCAATTTGCTGCCTGAAGCTTTCTCGGATGTATTGATTATGTGTTCACAATTCCTAGAAGGCACTACTGACTCAGCACATTTTCTTCTCTTACATCTTTTAGGTGTATTGGACCATCTTCCTTTGTACTTTGGCGCCGGTTCTGTTGTTACACAACACGATATAGGACCGACACAAAGGGAAAACATAGCTTTCAGCACTCTACAATACACCTAACATAACAAAGTTGACATTTTGTATTTCTAAATAATAATAAAAATGTCATGTTAACACACTCGAGCATTGTTATTTAATGTCACTCAGACGTAATTGGATTGTAAGTATCCTTTTAGGTCAGGGCGATCATGTTGTTGTTAATAACAAGCCTAGTTTACATGGACAACACCAGCCTGACTATTGACCTTAGTGTAAAGGATTTATTTTGTCACCGTGACCTCGGCTCCCTCCTACCCCTCCAAACCCTCTGGCAGAGCTTCACGTACACCTCCCAAAAAATCTAAACCTGAGTCAACAGCAAAGCAGACCGCATAGCTGTGATTGGTTGACTTTTATTTAGTGCATCATTTGGGATATATATAGTCTTTCCTGTTTTTCCCCTCAAGTCATTATTTTTATTGCTCTTGCGAAAAGTGGCTTTTCTCATTAATAACTGGTGTGTGAAGTGTTTGCATTAAAATTTGTTTGAGTGCATGTACCATATGATAGGTTTAACCTGGTTGATTATTTTGAACCTTCTTACTGTAATTATTATTTTTCTAATGTATAAGTTGGTTCCATCCTGCCGCTTATTCGAGTCTGGGTCTCACCCACACACATCAGGTGCGCCACCGCTGCTGCCCACTGCTCCCCTCACTTCCCAGGGGGTGATCAAGGTTGATGGGTCAAATGCAGAGAACAATTTCGCCACACCTAGTGTGTGTGTGAAAATCATGGGTACTTTAACACACACACATTATATATATATATTCGAATACGAATCGCGATTCTCACATTGTGCGATTCAGAATCGATTCTCATTTTTTTTTAAATCGATTTTTTATTTTTTTTATCAATCCAACAAAACAATGCACAGCAATACCATAACAATGCAATCCAATTCCAAAACCAAACCTGGCCCAGCAATACTCAGAACTGCAAAAAACAGAGCAATTGAAAGGAGACACAAACACGACACAGAACAAACCAAAAGTAGTGAAACAAAATTGAATATTATCAACAACAGTATCAATATTAGTTATAATTTCAGCATAGCAGTGAATAAAAATCCCTCTGACATTATCATAAGACATTTATTAAAAAAAACAATAGTGTCACAGTGGCTTACACTTGAATCGCATCTCATAAGCTTGACAACACACTGTGTCCAATGTTTTCACAAAGATAAAATAAGTCATATTTTTGGTTTGTCTAATAGTTAAAACGAATTTACATTATTGCAAGCAGTTGATAGAACATTGTCCTTTACAATTATAAACGCTTTTTAAAAAAAAATCTACTACTCTGCTAGCATGTCAGCAGACTGGGGTAGATCCTGCTGAAATCCTATGTATTGAATGAATACAGAAGCGTTTTGACTCTGAAAAATATCGTTTTTTTAATCCTAAAAATACCGTTTTTGAATCGAAAAAATCGATATATAATCGAATCACGACCCCAAGAATCGATATTGAATCGAATCGTGGGACACCCAAAAATTCGCAGCCCTAATATATATATATATATATATATATATATACGTGTATATGTATGTATATATATATATATATATACGCGTATATATATATATATATATATATATTTGTGTGTGTATGTATGTCTCTCTCTATATGTATATATATAAATATGTATTTATATGCTTCGATGAGGTGGCAACTTGTCCAGGGTCTACCCCGCCTTCTGCCCGATTGTAGCTGAGATAGGCACCAGCGCCCCCCGCGACCCCAAAGGGAATAAGCGGTAGAAAATGGATGGATGGATATATTTATGTGTATGTATGTACATATATTTTTCTATATATGTATGTGTGTGTATGTATGTACATATATATGTGTATGTATGTACATATGTATGTGTAAAAATATACACATACATAAACATAGATATATGAACATATATATGTGTGTGTACATATATAGACATATAGTACATACATGAACATATGTATGTATGTCTGTATATTTATATATATATATGTACGTGTATGCAGTGTATATATATAAATATGTACATATATACACATATATGGGCATACACTACATACATACACATAGATATGTAATTATGTCTGTATATGTATTTATATGTAGGTGTATATATGTATGTATATATATATATATATATATATATACACATATATATATATACTGTGTTTACATATAATAATACAATGGATATATAATTAATAATTATTATAATTGAACATTGCGAGCGGCAGCATGTGTGGGTATGTGCGTGTGCCTCACAATAAGAAGGTCCTGGCTTCTATCCCTAGGCTCAGAGTTTTTTGTGGGGAGTTTGCATGTTCTCCTTGTGACTGTGTGGGTTCCCTCCGGGTACTCCGGCTTCCTCCCACCTCCAAAGACACGCACCTGGCAAATATGTTGATTGGCAACACTAAATTGGTCCAAGTGTGTGAATGTGAGTTTGAATGTTTGTCTGTCTTATCTGTGTTGGCCCAGTGATAAACTGGTGACTTATTCAGGGTGTACGAATGCAGCTGAGGTGGGCTTCAGCACCCTCCGCGACCCCGAGGGGGACAAGCGGTAGAAGATGGATGGATGGATGGACGGAATATCAAGAGTATGTGAAAATTCATCTTCTACCTTGTTTACTTCTGTGACAGCCTCCTTAATGTGTTGTAATCAATCAAAAATATCAAGCAGCTAAAAGTCAAACATGGAATAGAGTGCAGAGAGTGTTTTGCATTTTTTTTCCCTCATGCCTTGCAATGGATAATGGTTGTAATTTAGATTTTTTTACGGTGATGGGACGTTTTTTATTATGTCCACAAAATTCAGTGAGCAGGTTATTTGTGACGATGTCTTAACTTTTTGTGCTTGTTGAATAGTTTTTTTTGCACCATGATTAGGAAAGGTTGTTTGGATTGGGTCATACAACTAACTGCTGTGCTTATAATGGTAAGAAAGAACACATCATAGTCACTGATCTTAGTTTCTTACGTTTTCCACATGATGGCGGCAAATTGCCACCTGTCAGACCCCTGGGTATATAAATTTAATATGAAAACTTCGGAAGCTGATTTGAAGCTTCCGGCAGACCGCATTTGGTCCGTGAGGCATGGTTTGAACACCACTAATTTAGAGTGTGCAAGGTGGAGGTTTTCATTAATAATTGGCAGAAGGAGTATGTTGGTCAAGTGAGAGTAAACCCTTAAAATTCCATTTTGAGTTTGCTTACTTTCAGAATACTGTTTATCAGTGACAGAATGAGGGCAGACGCTGTCTGGTGGGATGGATACTTTATGGCAAGGGTGTCAAATGTAAGGCCCACGGGCCGGATCAGGTTTTAACCGGCCCCTGGGATGAGTTTGCTAAGTATTAAAATGAGCCAAAATTTTTGAAAGAAAGAAATTGCTGTTATAAATGTTTCCAATAGATGTCGCAATAGCAATTATTTGTATCTTTGTAGATTATGTTACATATGTAAAAATAATAAACCACATGAGGTTAGTGCAAAATGAGCAAAATAAATATACTGTAATTTGATTTTGATATTTATTTATTTTTGTTCTTGATAGATTAAAAATGACTCATGAACATTATCACATAATTTATTCAGAAAGTATAAATAACGACAAATACATGTAGAATACTATTAACCGCAACCCATAAGTGTGAAAAAATAATCAACAACAACATTAAGATGTGTAAGTTTTCAGAATGTACTTGTTCTATTTTTAAACAAAGAAAACAATCTGAAGTTGTCTTTATTTTTAAGTTATCACGCTGTGATTTTACCATTTCGGCCCACTTGGGAGTAGATTTTTCTTCATGTGGCCCCCGATCTAAAATGAGTTTGACACCCCTGCTTTATGGTCATCAGCAAACACAATTTTTTGAGAGAATGGGATTCAAACATCATGCCACATGAATACTTCCATATAACAGTAAACCAGTATAGGTTTATATAGATTAACAGTTGATCTGTAATTGCCATAAGGAAATTTGAGTTTCTTATTTCAGCGGTGCATCAAGGCTTCATGTACTGCCTGCCAGTGTGTATCGAAATGTAAAATCATGCCCGGGTTCATCGGAAATGTGAGATTGTGCTGTCAGATCAGTAAACGCCACCTTTATCGTTTTTTATCCAATTTCCAGCCCTCATAAGTCACCTCAGCTGCTTGGCTCAGCTCACGTATTTTTAGCAATAAAGCTCAGTTTTCTATTGATTGTATCTGTTCTTTTCCGTGTGTGTGTGTGTTGAGTTGGAGGTAAGCCACATTTCTACGGCCGTCTATCGTCCTTGCAGTGTCATTACGGGGCTCCTCATGTTGCAGCTTGAGGCCTTTTCTCGACTGGACGTCCAGTCTTGCAGCGCTTGTCATTTAATACAATCCCAGAGCAGCAGATCCTCACTTATTAGACGTGTTCAGCTGCAGGGTGCACAGTGCGACACATCATGTGTTTTATGGGCGATGGAAATGTCAAAGCTGCTCTGGGAAGACTTTCTACTAGACCAGGGGTATCAGACTCGTTTTAGATTGGGGGCCACATGGAGAAAAATCTACTCCCAAGTGGGCCGGACTTGTAAAATCACGACATGATAACGTAAAAATAAAGACAAGTTCAGATGGTTTTCTTTGTTTAAAAATACAACAAACACATTCTGAATTTGTAAAAATCTAAATGTTTTTTTTTTTTCTTTTTACCCTTACATGTTGCGGTTAATAGTATATATACTTTATTTGTTGTTTTTTATATTTTTCTGAATAAAGTATATGACAATGTACACCAGTCAACTAATTGGTGTTAATTTTCCATCTATCGAGATGAAAAAAATCATATCAAAATCAAATTACAGTATGTTATTTATGTAGTTTGATCATTTTCCTCGACTGATGTACTAACATCATGTGGTTTATTTTGTACATACATATGTAGCATTTATAGCACTATACAGATACAAATAATAGCTATTGCGACATCCAGTGTACACATTTTGAACAGCTGTTTCTTTCATTCAAATATTTCAGGTTAATTTTTATACTTAGCAAACTAATCCCAGTAGGTTGGATAAAACCTGTTTGCCTTTGGGGTGTACGTTTGACACCCCTGTACTAGACCGTGACATTTTTTTTGTCAACGTTGGTGAGGTCACTAATGAAAGTTGGGGTGGGTAATTTTTTTCACTATTTTGTACAATATACATGTGGACCTTTTCTACCGGAGGAACTTTTTCAGGAACTTCCCCACTCACCCAGGTAAATAAAGTCCACCGTGTTTTCACCAAAAACTACCCGGGTAGATTCAGTTCTTCGGGAACCTTTCGGAGTTCCTCCTATCTAGGTGGGACTTTTCCAAGCGACCAGGAACCTTTTTGAGGGAAAGGTTGTTTAGATTGGGTCATACAAGTAAATTATGTGCTTCTAATGTGAAGAAAGAACACATGGTCGCCACTGATCTTAGTTTCTTACGTTTTCCACATGATAATGACAAATTGCCAAAAACTATCCGGGTAAAGTCAGTTCTTCAGGAACCTTTTGGAATTCTTCCTATCTAGGTGGGACTTTTTCCAGCGACCAGTAACCTTTTCGGTGGAATGGTTGTTTGGATTGGGTCATAAAACTAAAAGCTGTGCTTCTAATGTTAAGAAAGAACACATTGTCGCACTGAACTTCAATCAATCAATCAATCAATCAATGTTTATTTATATAGCCCCAAATCACAAATGTCTCAAAGGACTGCACAAATCATTACGACTACAACATCCTCGGAAGAACCCACAAAAGGGCAAGGAAAACTCACACCCAGTGGGCAGGGAGAAATCACATTCAGTGGGACGCCAGCGACAATGCTGACTATGAGAAACCTTGGAGAGGACCTCAGATGTGGGCAACCCCCCCCCCCTCTAGGGGACCGAAAGCAATGGATGTTGAGCGGGTCTAACATGATACTGTGAAAGTTCAATCCATAGTGGCTCCAAGACAGCAGTGAGAGTCCCGTCCACAGGAAACCATCTCAAGCGGATCAGCAGCGTAGAGATGTCCCCAACCGATACAGGCGAGCGGTCCATCCTGGGTCCCGACGAGCGGTCCATCCTGGGTCTCGACTCTGGACAGTCAGTACTTCATCCATGGTCATCGGACCGGACCCCCTCCACAAGGGAGTGGGGGACATAGGAGAAAGAAAAGAAGCGGCAGATCACCTGGTCTAAAAAGGAGGTCTATTTAAAGGCTAGAGTATACAGATGAGTTTTAAGATGAGACTTAAATGCTTCTACTGAGGTAGCATCTCGAACTGTTACCGTGAGGGCATTCCAGAGTACTGGAGCCCGAACGGAAAACGCTCTATAGCCCGCAGACTTTTTTTGAGCTCTAGGAATCACTAATAAGCCGGAGTCTTTTGAACGCAGATTTCTTGCCGGGACATACGGTACAATACAATCGGCAAGATAGGCTGGAGCTAGACCGTGTAGTATTTTATACGTAAGTAGTAAAACCTTAAAGTCACATCTTAAGTGCACAGGAAGCCAGTGCAGGTGAGCCAGTACAGGCGTAATATGATCAAACGTTCTTGTTCTTGTCAAAAGTCTAGCAGCCGCATTTTGTACCAACTGTAATCTTTTAATGCTAGACATTGGGAGACCCGAAAATAATACGTTACAGTAATCGAGACGAGACGTAACAAACGCATGGATAATGATCTCGGCGTCTTTAGTGGACAAAATGGAGCGAATTTTAGCGATATTACGGAGATGAAAGAAGGCCGTTTTAGTAACGCTTTTAATGTGTGACTCAAAGGAGAGAGTTGGGTCGAAGATAATACCCAGATTTTTTACAGAGTCACCTTGTTTTATTATTTGGTTGTCAAATGTTAAAGTTGTATTATTAAATAGAGGTCGGTGTCTAGCAGGACCGATAATCAGCATTTCCGTTTTTTTGGCATTAAGTTGCAAAAAGTTAGCGGACATCCATTGTTTAATTTCATTAAGACACGCTTCCAACTGACTACAGTCCGGCGTGTTGGTCAGCTTTAGGGGCATGTAAAGTTGGGTGTCATCAGCATAACAGTGAAAGCTAATACCGTATTTGCGTATGACGTCACCTAGCGGCAGCATGTAGATGCTGAAGAGTACAGGGCCAAGGACCGAACCCTGGGGAACTCCACACGTTACCTTAACATAGTCCGAGGTCACACTGTTATAGGAGACGCACTGCATCCTATCAGTAAGATAAGAGTTAAACCATGACAGGGCTGAGTCTGAAATACCAATTCGTATTTTGATACGCTCTAATAAAATATTATGATCGACGGTATCGAAAGCAGCGCTAAGATCGAGGAGCAGCAACATAGATGACGCATCAGAGTCCATCGTTAGCAATAGATCATTAGTCAGTTTTGCGAGGGCTGTCTCAGTCGAGTGATTTGCCCTGAAACCGGATTGAAAGGTTTCACATAGATTGTTAAACGCTAAGTGCTCATTTAGCTGCTCTGCAACAATTTTTTCGAGGATTTTCGAAATAAAGGGAAGGTGAGACACCGGTCGGTAGTTTACCATGAGGTCTGGATCGAGGTTAGGTCTTTTAAGGAGAGGATGAATAACCGCTTTTTTGAATGCAACGGGAACAGTGCCCGAGGAAAGTGATAAGTTTATAATATTTAGCACTGATGGACCTAATAATACAAAAAGCTCCTTGATAAGTTTCCCAGGAAGTGGGTCAAGTAAACATGTTGTTTGTTTTATTCCATTTACACGTTGTAACAATCCTTCTAATGTTATTTCATCAAAACGAGAGAAACTATTTTGGATATTTGCAGTATCCGCCGTATATACAATCGTATCTGTGTTACTATAACCCCGTTGTAGCTGGGACGCATTGTCTTTAATCTCCTTTCTAATAAGTTCAATTTTCTTATTAAAGAACTTCATAAAGTCATCTGCCGAATGGGTGGAGCTACTGGAAGGAGTCCCTTGTTGGGTTAGCGATGCTACTGTACTAAACAAAAATTTTGGATCGTTTTTATTAATGCGGATGAGATTTGAGTAATAATTAGTTTTAGCTAAGGTAAGCATGCGTTTATAAGTTATTAAACTATCACTCCATGCTTGATGGTGCACCTCAAGTTTAGTCGTGCGCCATTTGCGTTCCAGCTTTCTACATAATAATTTCTGAGCTCTAGTTTCTTCAGTAAACCATGGGGTACGCCTTTTTGGAGCCTTTTTTAACTCCAGCGGTGCTATACTATCAATGGTTTCGCGCAGGGCGTTGTTAAAGTTGTTAGTGAGGTTATCAATAGAGCCCACATACTTTGGGAACGGTGCCATTACCGAGGGCAGTAGGTCCGCAAGAGTCGTCGTTGTGGCAGCATTAATGTTGCGGCTGCTATAGCAGTTATTATTATTATTAGCTTGCCGAACATGAGTCTGAACTTCGAATTTTATAAGGTAATGATCGGACATTACTTTAGTATACGGGAGTATCATAACTTTGGAGACGGTGATACCTCTGACAAGCACTAGGTCTATCGTATTACCGCTGCGATGCGTCGGTTCATTTATTATTTGTGTAAGACCACAGCTATCAATTATAATCTGGAGCGCCACGCACGGTGGGTCCAATGGGGTATTCATATGGATATTAAAGTCCCCCATTATAATTATATTATCGGCGTGCGTCACTAGATCAGCAACAAACTCTGAGAATTCACTAATAAAGTCCGAATAGGGCCCTGGGGGGCGGTAGATAACGGCCAGGCACAGAGGCAGAGGTGTGGCAGACTTCATAGAAAGCACCTCAAACGATTTATATTTATTATTTAAGTTAGGACTAAAGTTAAAGTTTTCGTTGTATATTAGTGCGACACCCCCTCCCCTTTTGAGGTGACGGGCAATATGCGCATTCGTATAGTTAGGAGGGGATGCCTCATTTATCGCAAAAAAGTCGTCTGGTTTAAGCCAGGTTTCGCTAAGACCGATGACGTTAAGGTTGTTGTCTCTAATGACCTCATTGACTAATAACGTTTTGGGAGACAAAGATCTGATGTTTAGAAAGCCCATATTATAGGTAGTGGGCTGTTTTAAGGAGTTGTTGATAAAATTATCCGTAGTAGCAATATTAATAATGTTGCATTTATTATGCGCAGTGTACTTAAAATAATTACGACCATATCTAGGAATTGATATGACGGGAATTTTCAGATTGTCTACTTGGCGCTGCGATAAACTGAACGCATCATAATTTGCCACCTCAGTAGAACGCATGTCTAACTCTGACGAAGTCATAGACACAGTAGAAAAAACATTTTGTGAGTTGTGTATTATTCTACGAAAATTGCTATGTGTACAGGGATCATCCAGCCTGGCGCTGGCTAGCTCTAACTTAACTGACTCCATACCCAGGCTAGCAGGCTCTGTAATTGCCTGTGACCGGGCTTGCTCTAGTGCAGTTAGTCAAATGTGGCTCAATGCGAAGTCTATGTTCCGAGACAAGAGGATAGCGCCTTCCTGGTTAGGGTGAAGGCCGTCTCTCCTCAGCAAGCCAGGTTTGCCCCAGAAAGAGGGCCAATTATCAATAAACGTAAATCCCTGTTGTCTGCAGAAGCTATCCAGCCACCTGTTAAGAGAGACTAATCTGCTATATCTCTCATCATTGCCTCTCCCAGGCAGGGGGCCAGAGACAATTACTCGATGCCTGGACATCTTTCTGGCGAGATTACAAGCCCTGGCTATGTTTCTCTTTGTAATCTCTGATTGTCTCATCCTAACGTCATTGGAGCCAACGTGTATTACTATATTCGCATAACTAGTGGTGCGGTTAGCCTGCCGTACGTGCTTACTAGACCTGTTGCGAGTTAGCTCCCTAAGATTAGCTTCAATGTCAGGTGCTCTGCCCCCGGGAATACACTTAATTGTGGCTGGTTTGCTAAGCTTTATGTTTCAGGTGATGGAGTCCCCTATAACTAAAGTGTGGTGCCCGGTAGACTGGGGTGTAGGACTAGCTAAAGGGCTAAATCTATTATGCGTCTCAACCGGTACACCGTAGCTTGTAGGCCGATTAGGGCTGCTACAAGCTGGGCTAGTTAGCTCGCTACAGCTAACGCTAGCAGATGTGTCCGCAACATCTAAAGTTACGAAATTACACTGCTCTAACTGGCGGACACGGCTCTCTAGCAAAGCCAACCTATCCATGAGTAAAGTGCACGAAGCGCAGGAAGCCATACTCATAGAAACTTTCCGTCGCCGAGTGGAGTGCCAGCTGTCTTCGGGAAGTGGTGGTCACGGTGGCGGGGGAGAAGCTTCCTTCAGACCGGCGCTGCCTTTCTCCGCTAGCCTCGTTAGCTTAGCAGCTAGCTAGCTGAGGGCGAAGTGGTGAGACAGAGATCGGGTGATTTGCAAGTTAAATTGAACTATTAAATATGTTCGATAAGTTGTAAATAAAGCTGCAAAACAGTTAAAATCACACAGATAGAACGATACTTAGCTTTTTTGCAACAAGAGCAGTCAGCGAGCAGTCATTCACGTTGACCCGGAACTTAGTTTCTTACGTTTTCCACATGATGGTGACAAATTGCCAAAAACTACCTGGGTACATCCAGTTCTTCAGGAACCTTTCGGAGTCCCTCCTATCTAGGTGGGACTTTTCCAAGCCACCAGGAACCTTTTCGGAGGAAAGGTTGTTTGGATTTGGCCATACAAGTAAATATTGTGCTTCTAATGTTAAGAAAGAACACATCGTTGCCACTGATCTTAGTTTCCTACGTTTTCCACATGATGGCGACAAATTGCCAAAAACTACCCGGGTACATCCAGTTCTTCAGGAACCTTTTGGAGTGCCTTCTATCTAGGTGGGACTTTTCCAAGCAACCAGGAACCTTTTCGGGGGAAAGGTTTTTTGGATTGGGTCATACAAGTAAATGTTGTGCTTCTAATGTTAAGAAAGAACACATCGTCGCCACCGATCTTAGTTTCTTACGTTTTCCACATGATGGCGACAAATTGCCAAAAACTACCCGGGTACATCCAGTTCTTCGGGAACCTTTCGGAGTTCCTCCTATCTAGGTGGGACTTTTCCAAGCAACCAGGAACCTTTTTGGGGGAAAGGTTGTTTGGAGTGGGTCATACAAGTAAATTATGTGCTTCTAATGTGAAGAAAGAACACATGGTCGCCACTGATCTTAGTTTCTTACGTTTTCCACATGATAATGACAAATTGCCAAAAACTATCCGGGTAAAGTCAGTTCTTCAGGAACCTTTTGGAATTCTTCCTATCTAGGTGGGACTTTTTCCAGCGACCAGTAACCTTTTCGGTGGAATGGTTGTTTGGATTGGGTCATAAAACTAAATGCTGTGCTTCTAATGTTAAGAAAGAACACATTGTCGCACTGAACTTAGTTTCTTACGTTTTCCACATGATGGTGACAAATTGCCAAAAACTACCTGGGTACATCCAGTTCTTCAGGAACCTTTCGGAGTCCCTCCTATCTAGGTGGGACTTTTCCAAGTCACCAGGAACCTTTTCGGAGGAAAGGTTGTTTGGATTTGGTCATACAAGTAAATATTGTGCTTCTAATGTGAAGAAAGAACACACTGATCTTAGTTTCTTACGTTTTCCACATGATGGCGACAAATTGCCAAAAACTACCCGGGTACATCCAGTTCTTCAGGAACCTTTCGGAGTTCCTTCTATCTAGGTCGGACTTTTTCAAGCAACCAGGAACCTTTTCGGGGGAAAGGTTGTTTGGATTGGGTCATACAAGTAAATGTTGTGCTTCTAATGTTAAGAAAGAACACATCGTTGCCACTGATCTTAGTTTCCTACGTTTTCCACATGATGGCGACAAATTGCCAAAAACTACCCGGGTACATCCAGTTCTTCGGGAACCTTTCGGAGTTCCTCCTATCTAGGTGGGACTTTTCCAAGCAACCAGGAACCTTTTGGGGGGAAAGGTTGTTTGGAGTGGGTCATACAAGTGAATGCTGTGCTTCTCATGTTAAGAAAGAACACATTGTCGCCACAGATCTTAGTTTCTTACGTTTTCCACACGATGGCGACAAATTGCCAAAAACTATCCGGGTAAAGTCAGTTCTTCAGGAACCTTTTGGAATTCTTCCTATCTAGGTGGGACTTTTTCCAGCGACCAGTAACCTTTTCGGTGGAATGGTTGTTTGGATTGGGTCATAAAACTAAATGCTGTGCTTCTAATGTTAAGAAAGAACACATTGTCGCACTGAACTTAGTTTCTTACGTTTTCCACATGATGGTGACAAATTGCCAAAAACTACCTGGGTACATCCAGTTCTTCAGGAACCTTTCGGAGTCCCTCCTATCTAGGTGGGACTTTTCCAAGTCACCAGGAACCTTTTCGGAGGAAAGGTTGTTTGGATTTGGTCATACAAGTAAATATTGTGCTTCTAATGTGAAGAAAGAACACACTGATCTTAGTTTCTTACGTTTTCCACATGATGGCGACAAATTGCCAAAAACTACCCGGGTACATCCAGTTCTTCAGGAACCTTTCGGAGTTCCTTCTATCTAGGTGGGACTTTTCCAAGCAACCAGGAACCTTTTCGGGGGAAAGGTTGTTTGGATTGGGTCATACAAGTAAATGTTGTGCTTCTAATGTTAAGAAAGAACACATCGTTGCCACTGATCTTAGTTTCCTACGTTTTCCACATGATGGCGACAAATTGCCAAAAACTACCCGGGTACATCCAGTTCTTCAGGAACCTTTTGGAGTGCCTTCTATCTAGGTGGGACTTTTCCAAGCAACCAGGAACCTTTTCGGGGGAAAGGTTTTTTGGATTGGGTCATACAAGTAAATGTTGTGCTTCTAATGTTAAGAAAGAACACATCGTCGCCACCGATCTTAGTTTCTTACGTTTTCCACATGATGGCGACAAATTGCCAAAAACTACCCGGGTACATCCAGTTCTTCGGGAACCTTTCGGAGTTCCTCCTATCTAGGTGGGACTTTTCCAAGCAACCAGGAACCTTTTGGGGGGAAAGATTGTTTGGAGTGGGTCATACAAGTGAATGCTGTGCTTCTCATGTTAAGAAAGAACACATTGTCGCCACAGATCTTAGTTTCTTACTTTTTCCACACGATGGCGACAAATTGCCACTTGTCATACCCCAGGGTATTTGAATTTAATATGAAAACATGAGGGGGGCTAACATCAATGGATGTTTAAGATGGACACACTGTTCAGGTGAAAAATGTCTACCTCTTCTGGACGACAGCGGACAATAAGGAAGCCTTTGGTGATTACTACAAATAATAATTATAATTACAACAATATAGTCATTTGAAAATGACCTTTGAGTTGGTGATTTTACTGTGATCTAGCGACTACCTTTTAAAGCCTGCTCAGTAGCCTTGTGGTTAGTGTCCGCCCTGAGATTGGTAGGTTGTGAGTTCAAACCCTGGCCGAGTCATACCAAAGAGTATAATAATGGGACCAATTGCTTCCCTGCTTGGCACTAAGCATCAAGGGTTGGAATTGGGGGTTAAATCACCAAAATGATTCCCGAGCGCGGTCACTGCTGCTGCTCACTGCTCCTCTCAGGGGATAAACATGGGGGTGGGTCGAATGCAGAGGGTAATTTCACCACACCTAGTGTGTGTGTGACTATCAGTAGTAATTTAACTTAAATATATGTGGTATAAAACGAGTAAAACATTAATGCATTTTTGTTTTCCAATTGTTGTTGAAATTCCGTGCTTTGTTTCTGGTTTAGGTTACAGAGAACACCTAAAACAATGATGACACATTCTTAGAATCACAAGTAATTTTTTTCTTGAAAAAAAAGCCTCAAAAGATAGTAACCTTTGGTAACACTTTAGTATGGGAACATATTCATCATTAATAAATTGCTTATTAAAGTAACAAAGACTTAATTTAGAGTTATTTGGACACTAGAGGAACATAAAAGGGTTAGGGTTACTAATAAACAATAATTCTGAAGTTATTGAGGGAACACTCAGTTAATGGCTTACTAGTTGTATAATAAGGCATTGATAAGTACTTAATAATGACTAATTAAGTGCCGATATGTTACTAATTTGCATGGTAATGAGCAATTAATTAATGGTGAATATGTGTTCCCCATACTTTTTTTGCAACTGAAGAGTAGCACTGTTGATGCAAAACAACAATCAAAGGTCCTCTATATGACAGGAGTGATCTACTGCTTAAAAAAAAACAAAAAACATTCCTGCAAAGTTTTATTCTAAGATTTTATTTGCGACACGATCAGTTTTCTATCTTTAAAAAGACCTACTGCAAAAACACGATTCAAAGATCCTCTGAATGACGCGAGCCCTGCTGTTTTTTTTTTTATAACAGACGTAATGCAAACATGATAATCAAAGATGTTTTATATTAAATGACGGCAATAGTGTTTATTTTTTAT
>NC_084633.1:7347140-7419640 GCF_033978795.1 Nerophis ophidion | reverse complement strand
AGAATATCTACATTCTTGTCCTCAAAAGAATGCTGCTTCTCTTTGAGTGAAATCATTCTTACCTGAAAACATCCTTCCCCATGTTAGAATATACATTTTTGGGGCTTTGGACAAACGTTAGACTAGATCTGTCCAATCCACTATAATTTTCGGACTATAAACCGTGTGGTTTAAACAATGCTGTGGATAATTAATTAATTTTTCGGGATTCACAAGCTTCACATGCCACCAATAAATTTAGCCTTGTCACATCCGAACAATTAAACCTCGGAACGGATCACGGTGGACCAATGCAATTGTTCGCATTAAATCAAACACAGTGAGCCATTTAGCGCATTATGCACTCACCCTCATCTTGGTGACGACACAAAGAGAAAAGAAATGCACAAAACGCAGCACCAAGGCCGAAGGATAGGAGGCGAAATGTCTTGTAAGACAAACTGAACAGAACTGTATTGATCAAGACAAATCATGTTGTCTTCGTAAAGGCAGAATTGGTACAGATTAGGGTTGTACGGTATACCGGTATTACTATAGTATAGTACCACGATACCAATTAATCATATTCGGTAGGGCTGCGAATCTTTGGGTGTTCCACGATTCGATTCAATATCGATTCTTGGGGTCACGATTCGATAATATATCAATTTTTTTTTGATTCGACGCGATTCTCGACTCAAAAATGATATTTTTCTGATTCAAAACGATTCTGTATTCATTCAATACATAGGATTTCAACAGGATCTACCCCAGTCTGCTGACATGCTAGCAGGGTAGTAGATTAAAAAAAAAAAAAAAGCTTTTGTAATTGTAAAGGACAATGTTTTATCAACTGATTGCAATAATGTAAATTTGTTTTAACTATTAAACAAACCAAAAATATGACTTATTTTATCTTTGTGAAAACATTGTGAAAACACAGTTTGTTGTCAAGCTTATGAGATGTGATGCAAGTGTAAGCCACTGTGACAGTATTTGTTCTTTTTTTTAATTTTTTATAAATGTCTAATGATAATGTAAATGAGGGATTTTTAATCACTGCTATGCCGAAATTATAACTAATATTGATACTGTTGTTGATAATATTCATTTTTGTTTCACTACTTTTGGTTTGTTCTGTGTCGTGTTTGTGTCTCATCTCAATTGCTCTGTTTATTGCAGTTCTGAGTGTTGCTGGGTCAGGTTTGGTTTTGGATTTTGATTGCATTGTTATGGTTTATGGTATTGCTGTGTAGTGGTTTGTTGGATTGATAAAAAAATTAATAATAATAAAGAACAAAAAAATAAAAAAATAAAATCGATTCTGAATCGCACAACGTATTCGATTCGTATTCGAATCGATTTTTTCCCACACCCCTAATATTCGGTACTATACCGCCTCTAAAAAGAACCGGTCCCCTGCCCACCCCCCGTCGTCGTTACGCTGTGTCATTGCTGGTTTATGAGCGGAGGAGCATGTTCGGCAGCGCACAATCACGGAGTACTTACAAGCAGACACAGTGTGTAGACAGAAAAGGGAGAACAGACGCATTTCGGCTTCAAAACTAACGATAAAGATGAAGCTATAACATTTAAATGTCCTTAAGAAGAGGTGCTTTAAGTCATGGCTAACTAGCTAGCGGCTAAAGTCAAGCCACAGTCGGCAGTGTTTTATCTCCTTCTAAATCCCTAATTCTCGCCTCCATGGCGACAAATAAAGTACGTTTCTTAGAAGTATTATCCATGCAGGACGAGGAATAGCGAAACATGCTTCACAACACACCGTAGTTCACGGGCGTAACGGATAATGACGCCGTACCTGAATGTAAACAAACGCCATGGGTGGATCTATACCTAACATCCACTGTAATGATACCAAGTACAAGAGCGTATCTAGTCCATACTACTATGACAACATCGATATATTTTGACATCACAAAATCATCTTTATTTTTTGAAAATGTATGTTATGTTTATAAACTCAGGAAATATGTCCCTGGACACATGAGGACTTTTAATATGACCAATGTATGATCCTGTTACGACTTGGTATCGGATTGATGCCTAAATTTGTGGTATCATCCAAAACTTATGTAAAGCATCCACACAACAGAAGGATAGGTGCTTATTACATTTTAACAGAAGTGTAGATGGAACATTTTAAAAGAGAAAGTAAGCAGATATAAACAGTGAATTAACAAGTAGATTAATAATTCATTTTCTACCACTTGTCATTAATAATGTTGACAAAATAATAGAATGATAAATGACACAATATGTTACTGCATATCAGCAGACTAAATTAGGAGCCTTTGTTTGCTTACTTACTACTAAAAGACAAGTTGTCTTGTATGTTCACTTTTTTATTTAAGGACATACTTTCAATAAGAAACACATGTTAATGTACTGTAAGATTTTTTCTCAAAATAAAGCCAACAATGCCATTTTTTTGTGGTCCCCTTTATTTAGAAAAGTATCAAAAACTACCGAAAAGTATCGAAATACATTCAGGTACCGGTACCAAAATATTGGTATCGGGACAACACTAGTACAGATCTTGGATATTATGATATTATCAGATTGTGCGGGTGTTATGTGTTTACTCTGTGTGTCACGAACCACCGAGCGAACACAACAACATCATCCAGATGTTGCCTTTCTCACACATCACATACCCAGAACATCGAGCGAAAGCCTGGGGGGGGGCGGGCAAAAAGCAGGAGTGGGTGTGTCCTGTGATAGTGCTCGCTAAAAATAAACCTTTGCCCTTGCATAATACTCCAGCGTGTGTGTGAGTGTGATTGACCGATGCCAGCAGGTCTGCACTACTATCAACCACACTATCAGGGACGTGGCACTTTTTAAAATGCCTCTGTTTGACTTTTGATGATATTGCTGATCTTATTTCAATTTCATGGCGCAAGACATGTCATTGAAATATGATCATGGTTTCTGTGTTTTTTAGGATCCACTGCGCATTTGATGGTTCCAGAATGTGATTTGCTTTGTTTAGGAATCTATGGCTAAAATCCCGCTCAAAGATCATCTATATACCACGATCCCTTAGACTAGGGGTGTCATTTTAGATCGGGGCCAGATGGAGAAAAATCTACTCCCAAGTGGGCCGGACTGGTGAAAATCACGGCACGATAACTTAAAAATAAAGACAACTTCAGATTGTTTTCTTTGTTTAAAAATAGACCAAGCACAATCTGAAATTGTACAAATCATAATGGGGTTTTTTACACGTACATGTTGCGGTTTAATAATATTCTATCTTTATTTGTCGTTATTCACATTTTCTTCATACATTATGTGATAATATTCATCAGTCAACTCATTGGTGTTAATTTTCAATCTATCAAGATAAAAAAATGATATAAAAAAAGAACGGTATGTTATTTATGTACAAACCCCGTTTCCATATGAGTTGGGAAATTGTGTTAGATGTAAATAAAAATGGAATACAATGATTTGCAAATCCTTTTCAACCCATATTCAGTTGAATATGCTACAAGGACAACATATTTGATGTTCAAACTGATAAACTTTTTTTTGTGTGCAAATCATTAACTTTAGAATTTGATGCCAGCAATATGTGAAAACGAAGTTGGGAAAGGTGGCAATAAATACTGATAAAGTTGAGGAATGCTCATAAAACACTTATTTGGAACATCCCACAGGTGTGCAGGCTAATTGGGAACAGGTGGGTGCCACGATTGGTATAAAAGCAGCTTCCATGAAATGCTAAGTAATTCACAAACAAGGATGGGGTGAGGGTCACCATTTTGTTAGCAAATTGTCGAACAGTTTTAGAACAACATTTCTCAACGTGTTATTGCAAGGAATTTAGGGATTTTACCATCTACGGTCCGTAAAATCATCAAAAGGTTCAGAGAATCTGGAGAAATCACTGCACATAAGCGATAATATTACAGACATTTGCTCCCTCAGGCGGTACAGCATAAAACACCAACATCCGTGTGTAAAGGATATCACCACATGGGCTCAGGTACACTCCATAAAACCACTGTCAGTAACTACAGTTGGTCCCTACATCTGTAAGTGGAAGTTAAAACTCTACTATGCAAAGCCAAAGCCATTTATCAACAACACCCAGGAACGCCGCCGGCTTAGCTGGGCCCGGGTCCATCTAAGATGGACTGATGCAAAGTGGAAAAGTGTTCTGTGGTCTGACGAGTCCACATTTCAAATTATATTTGGAAACTGTGGACGTGGTGTCCTCAGGAACAAAGAGGAAAATAACCATCTGGATTGTTATAGGCGCAAAGTTCAAAAGCCAGCTTCTTTGATGGTATGGGGGTGCATTAGTGCCCTAGGCATGGGTAACTTACACATCTGTGAAGGCACCATTAATGCTGAATGGTCCATACAGGTTTTGGAGCAACATATGTTGTCATCCAAGCAACGTTATCATGGACGCCCCTGCTTATTTCAGCAAAAAATAACAAGCCACGTGTTACAACAGCGTGGCTTCGTAGGAAAAAAGTGTGGGTACTTTCCTGGCCCACCAGCAGTCCAGACATGTCTCCCATCGAAAATGTGTGACACATTATGAGGCCTAAAATACGACAACAAGACCCCGGACTGTTGAACGACTGAAGCTCTACATAAAACAAGAATGGGAAAGAATTCCACTTTCAAAGCTTCAACAATTAGTTTCCTCAGTTCCCAAACGTTTATTGAGTGTGGTTAAAAGAAAACGTGATGTAACACAGTGGTGAACATGCCCTTTCCCAACTACTTTGGCACGTGTTGGAGCCATGAAATTCTAAGTTAATTATTATTTGCAAAACAAGATAAAGTTTATGAGTTCGGACATCAAATATGTTGTCTTTGTAGCATATTCAACTGATTATGGGTTGAAAATGATTTGCAAATCATTGTATTCCGTTTATATTTACATCTAACACAATTTCCCAACTCATGGAAACGGGGTTTGTAGTTTGATCATTTTTCTCGACTGATCATGTGGTCTATTTTGTGTATATGTAGCATCATCTACAAAAATACAAATAATTGCTATTGCGACATCCAGTGGACACATTTAGAACAGCTGTTTCTTTCATTCAAAGATTTCAGATTAGTTTTAATTCTTAGCAAACACATCTCGCGGGTTGGATAAAGTCAGCTCGCGGGCCTGATCCGGCCCTCGGGCCGTACGTTTGACACCCTTGCCTAAGATGTTGTTTTGTCAATCTGTTGCAAAAACGCTTGTCCACATCAAAGTCAGATTCAGAATCGGATTTATTGGCCAAATATGTTTAACACACAAATAATCTGATTCGGTAGATTATGCTCTCTTTGTCTATCTGTTGCAAACAGCCCCTTTAAGTCGCCCAGCAGCTATAAAATTGATATTTCTGAACAGGCAATATGTCTACCGTATTTTTCGGACTACAAGGCGCATTTAAAATCCTTTAATTTTCTCAAAAATCGCCAGGGCGTCCGGTGCGCCTAATGTACGGCATGATTCTGGTTGTGCATACCGACCTAGAAGCAATTTTATTTGGTACATGGCGTAAAGATATGTGTGACCAGTAGATGGCAGTCAAACATAAGAGATACGTGAAAACTGCAAGATGACGTCAGTGAACAACACCAAAACTTTAAATGTTCCATTGAGAATATAGAACATTACAGACTGCGCTCAAAAATCTGTAAAAATGTTTTATTACGACTTCGGTAAGCTATGAAGCTGCACCGCTTGCTGGATTGTCGGCGCATTAAACATACAAGTATTATTATGGTGCTTGTATGAGGACCGCAAAATGGCACCTATTAGTAAACATACTACCTGGCTGTTTGTTTCGAAATATTATATATATGGTATTTGGTATTCTGGTACCTGCTGATCTGTATTTGCGATCTGCATAAGTCCTGAAAATGTGCGCGTGTCCGCCATTGTAGTCCGCGTCGACACCGTAGACGTAAGCTTCTTCTTTCTCTCTACCTTCTTATGGGACATTTATCTTCCGCTGTTGCTATTTCTAACATAAAGTAGTGTAAAGTTCTTACTTATATCTGTCAGCAGACTACCTATGAAAGCGTTAAAAACTGTAGTGGGTTTACATAATTCACGCACGGAACTTTAGTTATGAGAGGGTTCCGGTTAGGCGATTTTTCACGGGACACATTTACGGCGTTGTTGTTGCTTTATTGAGCCACGGATGAGGATATGCTGCTCCATTATTGATTCAGTTAAAGTCTGAATATCATTAAAACAGTTCGCTCCATCTTTTGACACTTCTTCTACCCCCGTCCTTGCACGCTACACCGCTACAACAAAGATGACGGGGAGAAGACGCTGTTGAAGGTGAGCCATGTAAATAAGACTGCCCACAAAACGGCGCGTCCTGAAGACACCCTCAGAAAGCTACTTGAAGATGATCTGTAAAACATAATCTATGTAACATTTTCACTGAAGAATCACCATCACTTGTTATGTAGACCACAAGATAGTGTTTTAAATTGAGAAAAACATCATTTTACCCCCTTTAATGCGCCTTATAATCCTGTGCGCCTTTTGTATGAAAATAGACCTGAATAGACCGGCTCATCGGCAGTGTGCCTTATAATCTGGTGCGCCCTATGTTTCAATCAGTCAATCAATCAATGTTTATTTATATAGCCCTAAATCACAAATGTCTCAAAGGACTGTACAAACCATTACGACTACGACATCCTCGGAAGAACCCACAAAAGGGTAAGGAAAACTCACACCCAGTGGGCAGGGAGAATTCACATCCAGTGGGACGCCAGTGACAATGCTGACTATGAGAAACCTTGGAGAGGACCTCAGAAGTGGGCAACCCACCCCCCTCTAGGGGACCGAAAGTAATGGATGTCGAGCGGGTCTATCATGATACTGTGAAAGTTCAATCCATAGTGGCTCCAACACAGCCGCGAGAGTTCAGTTCAAAGCGGATCCAAGACAGCAGCGAGAGTCCCGTCCACAGGAAACCATCTCAAGCGGAGGTGGATCAGCAGTGTAGAGATGTCCCCAACCGATACACAGGCGAGCGGTCCATCCTGGGTCCCGACGAGCGGTCCATCCTGGGTCTCGACTCTGGACAGCCAGTACTTCATCCATGGTCATCGGACTAGACCCCCTCCACAAGGGAGGGGGGGACATAGGAGAAAAAAGAAAAGAAGCGGTAGGTCAACTGGTCTAAAAAGGAGGTCTATTTAAAGGCTAGAGTATACAGATGAGTTTTAAGGTGAGACTTAAATGCTTCTACTGAGGTAGCATCTCATTTCAGAAAATACGGTATTTTATTTCTGACAGTCCGTATGTTGACATGCACACAGACGGAATATTGTCTCTTTTTATCGTTTCTCTTTAAAGCGCAATCGTCTCCTCTCTAACCGCCACATTTGTGCATAACTGTGCCAGTTTGTACGCTCATTACAGACGGGCTGAATATAGGCGCCAAAACATTGGCTGTAACAGTTTCACTCTTGATGAATCACTTTGATAGCACTAAATGATTATAGTTGCATTTCCTCCTCCTATTATTGTAGGCGTTGTGATAACCATTATACTGTATATTCTGCATATACATGGAGACAGATACGCTTACTAAATTGTGCTCTCTGTTTTGCTCATTTAAGAGACACAGTCCTATGCAATCAAGTTTAGTAGATCAGTTATGCGTGCGCTATCAAGTTTGCATGTTCTAATACACTATATTGCCAAAAGTAATTAGCCAACTGCCTTGACTCAAACTTGAAGTGCCATCCCATTCCTAACCCATAGGGTTCAATATGTTGCCGGTCCACCTTTTGCAGCTATTACAGCTTCAACTCTTCTGGGTAGGCTGTCCACAAGGTTGCGGAGTGTGTTTATAGGAATTTTCCACCATTCTTCCAGAAGCGCATTGGTGAGTTCACACACTGATGTTTGGTCGAGAAGGCCTGGCTCTCAGTCTCCGTTCTAATTCATCCCAAAGGTGTTCTGTCGGGTTCAGGTCAGGACTCTGTGCAGGCCAGTCAAGTTAATCCACACCAGACTCTGTCATCCATGTCTTTATGGACCTTGCTTTGTGCACTGGTGCACAGTCATGTTGGAAGTGGAAGGGGCTTGCTCCAAACTGTTCCCACAATGTTGGGAGCATGGAATAGTCCAAAGTGTGTTGGTATCCTTGGCATTCAAAGTTCCTTTTACTGGAACTAACTGACTGTGCAGAAAGTGGGTGACCTCTTTGCACTGTGCGCTTGAGCATCCGCTGACCCCTCTCTGTCTATTTACGTGGCTTACCACTTCGTGGCTGAGTTGCTGTTGTTCCCAAACTCTTCCATTTTCTTATAATAAAGCCGAAAGTTGACTTTGGAATATTTAGGAGCGAGGAAATTTCACGACTGGATTTGTTGCACAGTTGGCATCCAATGACAGTTCCACGCTGGAAATCACTGAGCTCCTGAAAGCGGCCTATTCTTTCACAAATGTTTGTAGAAACAGTCTCCATGCCTAAGTGCTTGAATTCATAAACATGTGGCCGGGCCAAGTGGCTAGGACACCTGATTCTGATCATTTGGATGGTTGGACAAATACTTTTGGCAATATAGTGTAAATGCAAATCTTTAGGCCCTCTATGTTTTAGTACTCTAAAGCAAAAATGCAAGTAAAATATTTTATGCCGACAAGGGATAAAGGATATGAAATGTCTCTTGGGTTCGATTCTATGAAAATACTGAACAGTATGCAAGTTATTGACTGGATCCCACCATGCATCTCTGGAGGAGAGAACAAACAAACATCCAATGCTGATACAAGTAATGGTTCTCTGTAAGCAGATCAAGTTTCCCGTGATACTGTTTTATTTATAACAACCTCCCTCCCATCCCTTGTAAGCTTTAATGCAACGGTCATCACTATTCTCCCCATCAGTCACCACCATGGTCTATTTCTGTGCTATGGTGTCCTGTAGTGTACTTCAGTCCTGCATTGACAAACAGCTGTGTTTCACTTTGGGAAACGTAAGCCAAGCTTCACAGTTAATTTCAGGATCTGGTTAGGAACGGTAAACCCCAGTTCAAAAGCTGGCGGGCGGAGTGATGTTACTGTGTGACATAGTGGCGTGCGGTGAAGTTCATGGCTGGTGAGGCACTGACTTCATCACAGTCAGATTTATAATCATATGAATCCTGAAGAGTATCTTATTCACCATTTGATTGGCAGCAGTTAACGGGTTATGTTTAAAAGCTCATACCAGCATTCTTTACACATACAAACTAGCACACAAAAAAGCACATTTGATAAAAAAAGAAACGTTATTATGGTCTTACCTTTACTTATAAATGAAGTCAATGCGCCGCTCTTTCTGAACAAAAGCATCGATAACTTGTTTGTACGAGTCTTTCTTATCCTTCTTCAGTTTTAAAAGTCTCTTTGTCTTGATGGAGACCACTGTCTGAAGCAAACCTTTTAGCACTGGCGTTGGTCTTCCTTTAAAGGCCTACTGAAATGAGATTTTTTTAAAAAACGGGGATAGCAGGTCCATTCTATGTGTCATACTTGATAATTTCGCAATATTGCCATATTTTTGCTGAAAGGATTTAGTAGAGAACATCCACAATAAAGTTCACAACTTTCGGTGCTAAGAGAAAAGGCCTGCCTCTACCGGAAGTCGCGGACGATGAATTCACATGTTGATGGCTCCTCACATATTCACTTTGAATTTAATGGGAGCCTACAACAAAAAGTGCTATTCGGACCGAGAAAACGACAATTTCCCCATTGATTTGAGCGAGGATGAAAGATTCGTGTTTGAGGATATTGATAGCGACGGACAAGAAAACAAAAAAAAGTTTAAAAAAAGAAAGCGCGATTGCATTGGGAAGGATTCCAATGTTTTTAGAGACATTTACCAGGATAATTCTGGGAAATCCCTTATCTTTCTATTGTGTTGCTAGTGTTTTAGTGAGTTTAACAGTACCTGATAGTCGGAGGGGTGTTTCCACGGGTGTCTTGACGCCGATGTCTCAGGGGAGTCGACGGCAGCTATGGACGGCACAAGCTCAACTTCTCTCAGGTAAAAAGCGGCTTTATAACACAATTTTCTCACCGAAAACTGCTGGTTGACATTCCGTCGTGATTCATGTTAGCTTGACTGCGCTCTGATCCATAGTAAAGTTTCACCTCCAGGAATTTTAAACAAGGAATCACCGTGTGTTTGTGTGGCTAAAGGTTAAAGCTTCCCAACTCCATCTTTCTACTTTGACTCCTCCAATATTAATTGAACAAATTGCAAAAGATTCAGCAAAACAGATCTCCAAAATACTGTGTAATTATGCGGTTAAAGCCGACCACTTTTAGCTGTGTGTGTGCGCAGCGCTCATACTTCCTAAAAACCTGTGACGTCTTACGTACACGTCCTCATTACATGATGTTTTCAAGACGAAACTCCCGGGAAATTTTAAAATTGCAATTTAGTAAACTAAAAAGGCCGTATTGGCATGTGTTGCAATGTTAATATTTCATCATTGATATATAAACTATCAGACTGCGTGGTGGGTAGTAGTGGGTTTCAGTAGGCCTTTAATTATTACCTCCTGCTTTGATTGAAAGTCCAGTTTAGAAATCTGTTTTATTTTAGATATGTAATCATCCATGTTAAAAGAGGACAAAATAAACGATCGCTGCCGCTGCACTTGATTTGCTAACTGTAGCTTGTTGTCACTTATTCTGCAGCCGAGTATTCGCAAGAATGATCTCTGGGATCACTAGCGCCCTCTACCACCATGAGGCGGGAGAACGGGTGCCTCACACAGTGTGTCTTCACAGCCGTTTTATGAATTTTCAGCACAAGAAATATGTTACACACATACAGTTGTTGACAAAATACACTGTACATTATATACCTCAGCTAACTAAACTATGGAAATGTATAATATAATTCATTGCGCAATCCACTGTGAGGCTCAACTGGCTGCTGAATCACCGCCAGTCTCTTCTCAGTATTTGAACGGAAAATGTGAAAATTCAGCGATTTTGAATAAAAATTATCTAAAACTGGTGAAGTTAAATAGAAAATAACTTTATAAAGTATAATCACTGGATACATATAACAATAAAA
Source organism: Nerophis ophidion (assembly GCF_033978795.1). Classification (NCBI taxonomy): domain Eukaryota; kingdom Metazoa; phylum Chordata; class Actinopteri; order Syngnathiformes; family Syngnathidae; genus Nerophis; species Nerophis ophidion. The sequence goes on along the minus strand of NC_084633.1, from coordinate 7,408,562 downwards.
TTTTTTTTTTCTTTTTACATTATTTTTCTTTCCATGATGGCACGTGAGGCACTGCCTCCCCTGACTGCACGTCACTGGTGTGACATATTTTCAGTTCAACATTACTGTTCACCTTGTAAGTCCACTTTATATTGCACACCTCGATGGCTAAGCCCCATACATCTGATTGTATGGAGATGTCTTACACAGGTCAATGTGTGCTACAAAAAACCTTCCGGAGACTGACAACTAGGGATGTGTAGCGAAACTTGATTCCATAATAGCACCGGTGCCAACGTAAACGATAGTAACATCATCAATCAATCAAACAATCCATCCATCCATCCATCATCTTCCGCTTATCCGAGGTCGGGTCGCGGGGGCAACAGCCTAAGCAGGGAAACCCAGACTTCCCTCTCCCCAGCCACTTGGTCTAGCTCTTCCCGGGGGATCCCGAGGCGTTCCCAGGCCAGCCGGGAGACATAGTCTTCCCAACGTGTCCTGGGTCTTCCCCGTGGCCTCCTACCGGTTGGACGTGCCCTAAACACCTCCCTAGGGAGGCGTTCGGAACCACCTCATCTGGCTCCTCTCGATGTGGAGGAGCAGCGGCTTTACTTTGAGTTCCTCCCGGATGGCAGAGCTTCTCACCCTATCTCTAAGGGAGAGCCCCGCCACACGGCGGAGGAAACTCATTTCGGCCGCTTGTACCCGTGATCTTATCCTTTCGGTCATGACCCAAAGCTCATGACCATAGGTGAGGATGGGAACGTAGATCGACCGGTAAATTGAGAGCTTTGCCTTCCGGCTCAGCTCCTTCTTCACCACAACGGATCGGTACAACGTCCGCATTACTGAGGACGCCGCACCGATCCGCCTGTCGATCTCACGATCCACTCTTCCCTCACTCGTGAACAAGACTCCTAGGTACTTGAACTCCTCCACTTGGGGCAGGGTCTCCTCCCCAACCCGGAGATGGCACTCCACCCTTTTCCGGGCGAGAACCATGGACTCGGATTTGGAGGTGCTGATTCTCATTCCGGTCGCTTCACACTCGGCTGCGAACCGATCCAGCGAGAGCTGAAGATCCCGGTCAGATGAAGCCATCAAGACCACATCATCTGCAAAAAGCAGAGACCTAATCCTGCGGTTACCAAACCGGAACCCCTCAACGCCTTGACTGCGCCTAGAAATTCTGTCCATAAAAGTTATGAACAGAATCGGTGACAAAGGACAGCCTTGGCGGAGTCCAACCCTCACTGGAAATGTGTTCGACTTACTGCCGGCAATGCGAACCAAGCTCTGGCACTGATCGTACAGGGAACGGACCGCCACAATAAGACAGTCCGATACCCCATACTCTCTGAGCACTCCCCACAGGACTTCCCGAGGGACACGGTCGAATGCCTTCTCCAAGTCCACAAAGCACATGTAGACTGGTTGGGCAAACTCCCATGCACCCTCAAGAACCCTGCCGAGAGTATAGAGCTGGTCCACAGTTCCACGACCAGGACGAAAACCACACTGTTCCTCCTGAATCCGAGGTTCGACTATCCGACATAGCCTCCTCTCCAGTACACCTGAATAAACCTTACCGGGAAGGCTGAGGAGTGTGATCCCACGATAGTTGGAACACACCCTCCGGTCCCCCTTCTTAAAGAGAGGAACCACCACCCCGGTCTGCCAATCCAGAGGTACCGCCCCCGATGTCCACGCGATGCTGCAAAGTCTTGTCAACCAAGACAGCCCCACAGCATCCAGAGCCTTAAGGAACTCCGGGCGGGTCTCGTCCACCCCTGGGGCCTTGCCACCGAGGAGCTTTTTAACTACCTCAGCGACCTCAGCCCCAGAAATAGGAGAGTCCACCACATATTCCCCAGGCACTGCTTCCTCATAGGAAGACGTGTTGGTGGGATTGAGGAGGTCTTCGAAGTATTCCTTCCACCTATCCACAACATCCGCAGTCGAGGTCAGCAGAACACCATCCGCACCATACACGGTGTTGATAGTGCACTGCTTCCCCTTCCTGAGGCGGCGGACGGTGGTCCAGAATCGCTTCGAAGCCGTCCGGAAGTCGTTTTCCATGGCTTCCCCAAACTCTTCCCATGTCCGAGTTTTTGCCTCCGCGACCGCTGAAGCTGCACACCGCTTGGCCTGTCGGTACCTGTCCACTGCCTCCGGAGTCCTATGAGCCAAAAGGACCCGATAGGACTCCTTCTTCAGCTTGACGGCATCCCTCACCGCTGGTGTCCACCAAGGGGTTTTAGGATTGCCGCCCCGACAGGCACCAACTACCTTGCGGCCACAGCTCCGATCTGCTGCCTCGACAATAGAGGTGCGGAACATGGTCCACTCGGACTCAATGTCCAGCACCTCCCTCGTGACATGTTCAAAGTTCTTCCGGAGGTGGGAATTGAAACTTTGTCTGACAGGAGACTCTGCCAGACGTTCCCAGCAGACCCTCACAATGCGTTTGGGCCTCCCAGGTCTGTCCGGCATCCTCCCCCACCATCGCAGCCAACTCACCACCAGGTGGTGATCGGTAGAAAGCTCCGCCCCTCTCTTCACCCGAGTGTCCAAAACATGAGGCCGCAAATCCGATGACACAACTACAAAGTCGATCATGGAACTGCGGCCTAGGGTGTCCTGGTGCCAAGTGCACATATGGACACCCTTATGTTTGAACATGGTGTTTGTTATCGACAAACTGTGACGAGCACAAAAGTCCAATAACAAAACACCACTCGGGTTCAGATCCGGGCGGCCATTCTTCCCAATCACGCCTCTCCAGGTTTCACTGTCGTTGCCAACGTGAGCGTTGAAGTCTCCCAGTAGGACAAGGGAATCACCCGGGGGAGCACTTTCCAGTACTCCCTTGAGTGTACCCAAAAAGGGTGGGTACTCTGAACTGCTGTTTGGTGCGTAAGCACAAACAACAGTCAGGACCCGTCCCCCCACCCGAAGGCGGAGGGAGGCTACCCTTTCGTCCACCGGGTTGAACTCCAACGTACAGGCTTTGAGCCGGGGGGAAACAAGAATTGCCACCCCAGCCCGTCGCCTCTCACTGCCGGCAACGCCAGAGTGGAAGAGGGTCCAATCCCTCTCGAGAGAAGTGGTTCCAGAGCCCTTGCTGTGCGTCGAAGTGAGTCCAACTATATCCAGCCGGAATTTCTCGACTTCGCGCACTAGCTCAGGCTCCTTCCCCCCCAGTGACGTGACGTTCCACGTCCCAAGAGCTAGCTTCTGTAGCCGAGGATCGGACCGCCAAGTGCCCTGCCTTCGGCTGTCGCCCAGCTCACAATGCACCCGACCTCTATGGCCCCTGCTATGGGTGGTGAGCCCATTGGAGGGGTGACCCACGTTGCCTCTTCGGGCTGTGCCCGGCCGGGCCCCATGGGAACAGGCCCGGCCACCAGGCGCTCGCCATCGTGCCCCACCTCCGGGCCTGGCTCCAGAGGGGGGCCCCGGTGACCCGCGTCCGGGCGAGGGAAATCTGGGTCCATGGTTTTTCATCTTCATAAAGGTCTTCGAGCTGCTCTTTGTCTGATCCCTCACCTAGAACCTGTTTGCCTTGGGAGACCCTACCAGGGGCTTTATGCCCCCGGACAACATAGCTCCTAGGATCATTGGGACACGCAAACTCCTCTACCACGATAAGGTTGCAGCTCAGAGAGGAGCAATCAAACAATGTTTTTTTATACAGCCCTAAATCACTAGTGTCTCAAAGGGCTGCACAAACCACAACGACATCCTCGGTAGAGCTGACATAAGGGCAAGGAAAACTACCCCAGTGGGACGTCGGTGACAGTGACAATGATGACTATGAGAAACCTTGGAGAGGACCGCATATTTGGGCAACCCCTCCCCCCCAGGGGACCAAAAGCAATGGATGTCGAGTGGGTCTAACATGATAGAAGAGGAAGCTATTGGTGCCTCATTTTGTTGCTAAATGATTGCCAACTCAGCCACTTGCAACAAGTGGTTGGAAATGATTTTGTACAAGTAATGTCTTACAAGTAACGTAGCGTTTAAATCATCTACTCTGGCCCACTGACCATCGTGGCATCTCCAACATTTCGGTCGCCAACGATTAATTCCAAAATGAATCACATCTCACACATCCATTAACTCAAATGTTCCTTTTTTTTAAATTACAAAATTAAATTCGGGAAATCGCAAAAAGCCGCTGCCTGACCAGGACTCAGAAAATCTGTAGAGACTCCTCCCACCCCCACCAAGGACTGTTCTCAGTGCTGGACTCTAGAAAGACGTTCCGCAGCCTCTGTAGCAGAACCTCCAGGTTCTGTAACAGCTTCTTCCCTCAGGCCATAAGACTCTTGAACGCAACATAATAATCCCCTCAATGCCCCCCCCCAAAACGGATTAACTTGCTGTAATATAAAGAAAATATAACATACATCCATAAACGTGGATGTTTATGTAAAAATACAAAATATTTATCTGTACAGTAAATCTATGTATTTATATTCGCACTTTATTGCTCTTTCATCCTGCACTACAACGAGCTAATGCAACAAAATGTTGTTCTTATCTGTACTGTAATGTTAAAATTTGGATGACAATTAAAAAGGAAGTGTAAGTCTTTTAAGTCTAAATAAAATTAGAGTCAAGAAAAATTATGGAATTTTGACATTTCAAATCTGTGGGGAACTTGAATGCAGCACTTCCTCATGATGCACCAATGATGGTTACAAGGAACAAGGTGCTTTCATGAACCCTCGGAATTATGAGCATCAGTATTACACACAATACAAGCCAGGGGCAGGTTTTTTGTTTTCTGTATTGCTGCAATAATTACGACGTGTTGTGGATCAGTGGTTCTCAAATGGGGGTACGCGTATCCCTGGGGGTACTTGAAGGTATGCCAAAGGGTACGTGAGATTTTTTTTAAATATTCTAAATAATACTTCAACAAAATATGAATGTAAGTTCATAAACTGTGAAAAGAAATGCAACATTGCAATATTCAGTGTTGACAGCTATATTTTTCGTGGACATGTTCCATAAATATTGATGTTAAATATTTATTTTTTTGTGAAGAAATGTTTAGAATTAAGTTGATGAATCCAGATGGATCTCTATTACAATCCCCAAAGAGGGCACTTTAAGTTGATGATTACTTCTATGTGTAGAAATCTTTATTTATAATTGAATCATTTGTTTATTTTTCAACAAGTTTTTAGTTATTTTTATATCTTTTTTCCAAATAGTTCAAGAAAGACCACTACAAATGAGCAATATTTTTGCACTGTTATACAATTTAATAAATCAGAAACTGATGACATAGTGCTGTATTTTACTTCTTTATCTCTTTTTTCAACCAAAAATGCCTTGCTCTGATTAGGGGGTACTTGAATTTAAAAAAAATTCACAGGGAGTACATCACTGAAAAAAGGTTGAGAACCACTGTTGTAGATTGTATTTCTTATTTCTTTAATCGTATAATCGAAGTATTTAAATTAATAGTTAAAATTCCAAACAAAAGGCATTGCTTTTGGCGTAGCGTGGTGCGTAGAGCTTCTGAGCCAACAACTTGAGGGTTCATGTTTCGATCCCCGCCTCTGTCATATAAGTCACTGCCGTCGTGTCCTTGGGCAAGACGTTTCACCCTTGCTCCAGGTGCCCCTCACACTGGTGTAAGAATGTGAATGAATATCTGGTGGTAGGTGCAAATTGGCAGCCACGCCTCTATCAGTCTACCCCAGGGTTCCTGTGGCTACAAATGTAGCTTACCACCACATACGTGTGAATGTGGAGTGAATGAATGATGGGTTCGCACTTCTCTGTGAGCGCTTTGAGTATCTAGTCGATAGAAAAGCGCTGTATAAATCTAATCCATAATTATTATTATTATGATTTTCATTTTTTGAAGTGCCGGTTTTGGCTTGAAAAGAAAAAAAAAAACATACGCATAGTGATGAAAAACAATGCCTTTTTATTTTTACAAAATTTTGTAACAACCCAATATTTGAGTAATTTATATTATTGAAACATCACAAAGTGATATATTCAACATTATAAAATCAAATGTTCATTATTGTCGATGATGTGGAAGAAATATGACGTGCCCGTTTTGTAACGTTCAGAATTTCGGGGTTCATGAATGCACCTTGATAGCCGCAACTGTGATTAGTGCATAACGGGGAAGTTCACATCGATATTTTAAGTTTCTACCAAGGAATACTACGTACAGTCTAACTAAAGATTAGGGAAAGTCATTTTAGAATTTTTTTTAATTTATAAATGAAATTGTAAATGGGTGTTTGGTGGGTAGATTTAAAATGTATTGTATTGTATTGTATTTTGTATTTTATATGATGATGTATATTTTAACTGTGGGTCCCTGTCCATAAGCTGTGTGCTTCTAGGATATTCTTTTTGCAGAACGGACTCTGATATTAACACAAAAAAACATCAATGTAATTTAAAATTATGTCTGTCTGTAAAGAAATACATAAATAAATAAAATAAAAAAGTAAAAGTGTTTTGTTTTTTTTATTGGGAATTTTATTGTAAAACTGTAAAATTGCAGTAGTGGTAAGTAAAGACCTTGTGTTTTTCTCCCTTTTTAGTACATTTTGAACACAAAAAATGGCCAATTATTCCCATATGCATGGTGAAAACATGTCTTGTATCTTTTGTTCTGAAAAGATGGCTCCCTAAAAGGATATGAGTGAGACACTCCAGTAATATGACTTAAGCGTTCAATTCAAGTTTTTTGTTGTTGCTATGTGTCATCACTCCCATCATCTAAGCCCCGTGTGAGTTTACTGAGTGTATTTTCTTCGTCTTTTTGTTGTTGTTGTTGCCACGGTGACCGTGTCTGTAAGGTTTGTCTGCTCGCCGGGACTTTTGTTGAAAGTTATGTGGAGGTGAAGGCGAACAACACGAAATCGCTTTAAACAGAGATGTGGGCACACTACTGAGCCAAAAGGCCCCTCTCGCCCGCCCCCCTATTTGTGTTTATCGCTCTTGCTGTGGGCGTCGAACTTGCGTCAAATCACCGAGAGTGCTGGTGGCAGGCAGCGTGGTCATTGTACTGATTAGTTGAAAGGACTTGTGCAGGGGAAAATATCGCAGTTGGTACATTTTAGTGCAATTTTTCATCCTCTCCTGTTGCTCTGTGATGAAGGTAGGCTCATTCTACACTAAGCCGACAAAGGTTATCCAGAGTAAATCCCACCTAACCTTATCCTTGTCCACACACACACAATGGTCGTCTAAGACCCCCTCCGTCCACAGTCCGCCGGCGCAACGCAACCTAATAAGCATGCGTTGAAAACTTGCACGTCATAGTCAGCTCTAGTGTTGCTTTGTGTGCAATTCTTAAATTAAATGTACTTATCTGAACAATATCCAGTGTTGTGGAATTTCAGTTAACTGGAATCCAGTGTGCTGTGGGGGCCTATTTTAGTGAATCACACCTGAGACATCATACATTAATCAAATCTTCAATGAACATGTGAAAGTAAACAATGTGATAAAGAACATTTTACATCAATCAATCTAGGGATCAAGAAATCTGGTAAGGACACTCCTCACTCTTTAGCCTTCATCTTCATTTTCCATTAGTTTTTGGGGACTTTATACACTCTGGACCTAAACGTTGAGTCTGCGATATGCAGTTGGGCAAAGAAGTATTTAGTCAGCCACCGATTGTGCAAGTTCAATCAATCAATCAATGTTTACTTATATAGCCCTAAGTCACTAGTGTCTCAAAGGGCTACACAAACCACTACGACATCCTCGGTAGGCCCACATAAGGGCAAGGAAAACTCACACCCAGTGGGACGTCGGTGGCAATGATGACTATGAGAACCTTGGAGAGGACGAAAGCAATGGATGTCGAGCGGGTCTAACATGATACTGTGAAAGTTCAATCCATAATGGATCCAACACAGCCGTGAGAGTCCAGTCCAAAGCGGATCCAACACAGCAGCGAGAGTCCCGTTCACAGTGGAGCCAGCAGGAAACCATCCCAAGCGGAGGCGGATCAGCAGCGCAGAGATGTCCCCAGCCGATACACAGGCAAGCAGTACATGGCCACCGGATCGGACCCTCTCCACGAGGGAGAGTGGGACATAGGAGAAAAAGAAAAGAAACGGCAGATCAACTGGTCTTTAAAGGCTAGAGTATACAAATGAGTTTTAAGGTGAGACTTAAATGCTTCCACTTAAAATGATGACAGATGTCTGTAATGTTCATCATCGGTACACTTCAACTGTGAGACAGAATGTAAAAAAAAAAAAAAATTAAGGAATTCACATTGTAGGAATTTTAAATAATTTATTTGTATATTATGGTGGAAAATAAATATTTGGTCAAACATTCAAAGCTCTCACTGATGGGAGGAGGTTTTGGCTCAAAATCTCACGATACATGGCCCCATTCATTTTTTCCTTAACACGGATCAATCGTCCTGTCCCCTTTGCAGAAAAACAGCCCCAAAGCATGATGTTTCCACCCCCATGCTTCACAGTAGGTGTGGTGTTCTTGGGATGCAACTCAGTATTCTTCTTCCTCCAAACACGACGAGTTGAGTTTATACCAAAAAGTTCTATTTTGGTTTCATATGACCACATGACATTCTCCCAATCCTCTGCTGTATCATCCATGTATCCATTTTGGTATAAACTCAACTCGTTGTGTTTGGAGGAAGAAGAATACTGAGTTGCATCCCAAGAACACCATACCTACTGTGAAGCATGAGGGTGGAAACGTCATGCTTTGGGGCTCTTTTTGTCTTTAAGGAGACAGGACGATTGATCTGTGTTAAGGAAAGAATGAATGGGGCCATGTATCGTGAGATTTTGAGCCAAAACCTCTTTCCATCAGTGAGAGCTTTGAAAGGTTGACCAAATACTTATTTTCCACCATAATTTACTAATAAATTCTTTAAAATTCCTACAATGTGAATTCCTGGATTTTTTTTCCACATTCTGTCTCTCACAGTTGAAGTGTACCTATGATGAAAATTACAGACCTCTGTCATCATTTTAAGTGGGAGAACTTGCACAATCGGTGGCTGACTAAATACTTTTTTGCCCCACTCTACATGGCGGGCAATAACGGTTACGGTCTGCTTTGCCAGTCCAAAAGTATTCCCCGTTTTCCGGAGTCTTCCCTCGACGGCCAGGTAATACAAAGCACACGCTACTTTTTTTTATCACATCAACAGGAGCCCGCATTCTCGTAGTCTCTCCTTCAACAAATGGACAAAGTTTTTCGGTAAGTACAATCAGAGCTGACCAAGACATTCGAAAGTTATTTTGCCGTCTGAGATGTGTTGTGTACGAAATAGCTGCAATCGTTTTCTCTTAAGGTATTCATGTGTGATTTCCACAAGTGTCTGTACATGTAGAAGGAGAAACACAGACATGTCTGGATGACTCGCGTCCATATTTCCAGTGGTTTATTATGAAGCTGGCTGCGGCGCGTTCTTTCTGACGTCACTTCCTGTGTGGGGCGCGGTCTTTCTGGCGTCACTTCCTCTCCGAACTCAGTTTGTCCATACAAAGCTACGTGCCGGAGATTCAAGAAATACACGGCGCACTTACCTGTGTAAAAAATTGTCCAAGGTGTGGCTGGAACGGGGTTTAGGCTAAATAATTGTTTGTTTAAGGGGTTATCCAGCTTAGTGTAGAAATAGCCTAACCCAACTTCCACTCTTTATTGCCCCTCAAATAGGCGTGAGTGTGACTCTCCTTAAATTTCTCAGAATTCCCATGTCACATGATGACTGTGAAGGTCTCCTCCTCCATCATCAGCAGTCCAAATATATAATCTCTGACACCATTATGTCAGGGGAAGACGTTATGTCTGAGTATATATATGTGCGGCGGGTCAAAGGTCAGAACAGAACGGACAAGCCGGTCCCACTAAAATGGTAGATATTTGATGGGAAGTTATTCGTGTTCCACCAAAGAATCGTTTGCATGTCGCACTCATGGTCTCTCAAGTGAAAATTAGGCGCTGGCTTCAAATAAGTGTGAAGAGCAGCTGCTTCCTCTTGGTGGCGGGTGAGAAGATTGTCGAGAGCGATTTGGGAGATTGGGCTCTTAAGTAAACTTGGTGGTGGGCTTTGAACGTGATATTTTCCGCGGCAGTTTTAGGCCCTGTCTACATTAGGCCTGATAACCCCTTAAACGAACAATTATTTAGCCTAAGCCCCAGTTTCAGCCACACTAACAAAGTTCAAGTTTCCTCTCCTTTGATATTTTTTTACAAGGGTAAGTGCGCCATGTATTTCTTGAATCTCTGGCTCTTGGCTTTGTATGGACTCATTGATCGTTTACAATTTGAATTCGGAAGGAAAGTAACACCAGAAAGACCGCGCCCCACCCAGGAAGTGACTTTAGAAAGAACGCGCCACAGCGAGTTTCATAAGAGACGCTTGTGGAAATCAATCAATCAATTAATCAATAAATGTTTATTTATATAGCCCTAAATCACAAGTATCTCAAAGTGCTGCACAAGCCACAACGACATCCACGGTACAGAGCCCACAAAAGGGCAAGGAAAAACTCACCCCAGTGGGACGTCGATGTGAATGAATACAGAAACCTTGGAGAGGACCGCAAATTTCACCATGTCAGTTTTAAACCACAGGTCCATCATTTGACTAGCAAACACGATAGTCCAGTATATCAGTCACCCACTACACCAGGGGCGCTAAAACACTTTTTCTGCAGGCGAGCTACTTTTCAATTGACCAAGTCGAGGAGATCTACCTCATTCCTATTTATAATTTATATTTATTTATGAAAGAGACATTTTTGTTAACAAGTTAATGGTGTTTAATGATAATACAAGCATGTTTAACACACATAGATTCCTTTCTTTCATGAAGACAAGAATATAAGTTGGTGTATTTGATTCTGATGACTTGCATTGATTGGAATCAGACAGTGGTGCTGATAACGTCCGCATTTTCAAATGGAGGAAAAAAAAAGTCCTCCTTTCTGTCCAATACCACATGAAAGTGGTTGGATTTGGCATCTCATTTGTCCAACTTGCATACTCGTTTTTAAACACTTTGTTAAGAGAGTAGCATATGTGTGTGGCCCTTTAATGTCTGGCAGCAGGTGAGTGACGTCAGTGAGTGTGCGGGTGGGCAAGCAAGTGAGAAAGCGGTCGGTGAGGGCGGGGGAGAAATACATTGGCATCAAACTCTGTAGCTTGCTAGCTTGTGCACGCTAGCTTTCTGAGACTCTTATTTTGTTAGCACAGGCAGGATGAAACAGGTCTTTTATGGTGAAGACAGGAACTGTGTTGTCGGTCTTTAGAGTTTTGACAGTAGGTACGGAGTCTCTAGAAATAAAATGTGTTTCTCTGCGTCCGCCCTGTTAGTGATTTTTTTCTTAAATATGAGCTTGCAGCAGCCAGCGTCATCTCACAAGATCCTCGGGTGCCGAGAATGTCAAACAACTGACGAAAATTAAGTCATGGTATGATTGTTCATTTTTATGTATATTTTTTAATGCCCGGCTTGAGATCGACTGACACACCCTCCGAGATCGACCAGTCGATCGCGATCGACGTAATGGGCACCCCTGCACTACACCAATACATAATCCCACTACCATCAGGGCGAAGGTACAGAACCATCAAATTCCTGAGGGCTCGTCTCAGGAAAAGCATTATCCCTGCAGCTATAGCCGCCCTTAACAGCAGGCCCAGCCGACCTGTCCGACAAAACCTGTAAATGTGTTGGTCATGTATGTAGTCTTGTTGTTATTTTTGTTTTGTGATGTGTGAAGTCTATTTGTTTAAATGTACGGCAGTGAAAAAGAATTTCCCCAACGGGGACCCATCTATCCATCCATTTTCTACCGCTTATTCCCTTTTTGTGGTCGCGGGGGGCGCTGGCGCCTATCTCAGCTACAATCGGGCGGAAGGCGGTGTACACCCTGGACAAGTCAGATAGACAGACAACATTCACACTCACATTCACACACTAGGGCCAATTTAGTGTTGCAAATCAACCTATCCTCAGGTGCATGTCTTTGGAAGTGGGAGGAAGCCGGAGTACCTGGAGGGAACCCACGCATTCAAGGGGAGAACATGCAAACTCCACACAGAAAGATCCCGAGCCTGGATTTGAACCCAGGACTGCAGGAACTTCGTATTGTGAGGCAGACGCACTAACCCCTCTGCCACCGTGAAGCATCTAGATCTAATCTGTGGGCACCCCCCCCCTCTAGGAGAGACCGAAAGCAATGGACTTCGAGTGGGTCTAACACAATTTTGTGAAAGTCCAGTCCATAGTGGATCTAACATAATAGTGAGAGTCCAGTCCATAGTTGGGCCAGCAGGAGACCATCCCAAGTGAAGACGGATCAGCAGCGCAGAGATGTCCCCAACCGATGCGCAGGCAAGCGGTCCAACCCGGGTCCCGACTCTGGACAGCCAGCACTTCATCTATGGCCACCGGGCCGGTGTTCTCCAGAAGTGTGTTTGTCATTCTTGTTTAATGTGGGTTCGCGGAGTGTGGCGCGTATTGGTAGGAGTGTTGAAGTTGTTTTATATCACAACCAATAGTGTGATCTGTATGGCTGTGGAACAAGACCCCTGGTTTACACACAGTAAAAGCAAAAAAAACCTCCTCCGCCATTTTGAAAAAGACGACAGGGGAAGCGTCACTCGTGACGTCACGAATTTGACCCGGCGGTAAAAGTAAGCATGTGCTTATTAATTCGGGGAGCGAGTTTGCCCCGGCAGTAATTCAAGGCAGGCGCATATTACATGCCCGGCGGCTGTTCAAGGAAATGCGGTAACCAAAAACCTTTATTTTTACTCTTGATCATGCAGCATCATGGCGCCATGCATATGTTCGCTATCCCCCTTTTAGGCCGTGCTAACATGGAGTAATCCATGCCATGCAAGAAGAGCACTTGACACCTAAAGTCTCCTTACGGTACAATACCCCCCCACACAATACTCCATCCTATCCTAAACCCAACAATGCTGCCCCACAGCAACAGCCTTTTAAAACACATAGCAAATCTACAACATATCTAGATAAACTCCCTTAATTTGGTTTTGTTTGAAAAAAAAAACATTATTCACTTAATTATCATTATAAATCTGTCAAGTTTCCATATACTTCAGAGTGTAAAGTAGAGATTTGCTGATACACTTTGGACAGGGGTCGGCAACCCAAAACGTTGATAGAGCCATATTGGACCAAAAATACATAAAACAAACCTGTCTCGAGCCGCAAAAAAATTTAAAACAGCATATAAGTCTTATAATGATGGCAACACATGACGTAAGTGTCTATATTAGCTATAATAGCCTACTATCAAAATGACTATGTGTCACAGGCTGAAGCAAATCTTTGTTGACATAAATGTAATATTTATTCTAAATATTTTTACATTATAAACCATTAGTAAATCAGAGGCTATTCAGAAGGTTAGATAACTCCTGCAAATGACTGGCATCTAATGGCCAAAGGTATAGATGCGTGTGTACAAGTTAAAGAAAATAGTAGGCTGTCTTCTTTTAATAGATTTATTACAATCTTTGCAAGCTGGGTAACGTTTGCTGTGTTCTGGAACAACGTGGCAGACAAACAGCTATCTGAAATGCAGCCAATATTACATACAGATAATGTGTCATGAGACATGCAAATATAAATTATATACACAGAGGATAAAAGTAAAGGTTATTAATTGAGCTCAAATATACCTACCTACAAACGAGGCAAAATGATGCAATATGTACATACAACTAGCCTAAATAGCATGTTAGCATTGATTAGCTTGCAGTCATGCACTGACCAAATATGCCTGTTTAGCACTCCACGCTAGTCAATACCATCAATAAAGCGCACTTTTGTGCATTCACGCACAGCATACAATTTTTGGTGGACAGAATGGGACAAAGAAGGAGTGGAAGATTTTACATATAAACAAACTTTTGCGTCGCAGTCCACACTATGGTGGGTTACAGAGCCGCCGAAATTAGTAGGACAAAACAATGTTTAACATGATTTGATTAACATGGACCCCGACTTAAACAAGTTGAAAAACTTAATGGTCAATTGTACGGAATACTATGTACTGTACTCTGCAATCTACTAATAAAAGTTTCAATCAATCAATCAAAAACCAAATGCTATCATCAGTAAAGCATAGACACAAGCATATTAGCCAGTGGGCTTTCTAACAATTGGGAAGGTTTGTGTCATATCTGTCCTCAAACAGAATACATACATACATACATCCTTCTTTTTAAATGCTGCAGGGAGCCACTAGGGCGACAATACAGATCGAGAGCCACTGGTTGCTGACCCTCGATTTAGGATTATCATCAGTGGATTGTACAAATCATTAAAATATTTCATTATTCTTATGATTTTCTTAACATTAGTGCATCACTAGGGAGTTAAGTCTCCCCCCTCTCTTTAAAAGTAGTGACACATCTGTTTCTAACTATGTTTGAGGGCCCTTGAATGCACCACCGTTATGGGAAATGAGGTGCAAAAGTGAAACTCGTACATTACTTTCTCCTATACTGCCACAGATAATTCAGGGTTTCCCCTTAATGTAATTGAATGTGGCGCACCGCCAAGGCATTTTTATTACCACTACACCTTGAAAATAAGGTTGTTGTTTTTTTTACTTGAAAACAAATGAAAGTAATGTAATATATTGTAGTCCCCAGAAGAAATCACACAAAGTCCGACTGTATTTTTAACTTTTATTCAGAGGTGGGTAGAGTATCTAGAAATTGTACTCAAGTAAGAGACTGTTACTTTAGAGATTTATTGCTCAAAAAAAGTAAGGAGTAGTCACCCAAATATTTACTTAAGTAAAACTAAAAAGTATGTTGTGAAAAAACTACTCAAGTACTGAGTAACCTGTTCGTTTAATGATGACAGCAACAAGTAATGCACAAAAACATAAAAATAGCAATGAACAAATTCAGAGCCAGGAGTATATCTTAAGCCACTAAAACAATAATATATATTAAATACTATATATTTGGTTTTACACTGTACTGAAAAAAATTTTTAAAATGAATTTTACCTTTTCAACCTCATGAGACTATTGGCTAAGTTTTATATTCATAAATGTAAGTTCCTCAATACCCGACCTGTTTTTTGTGCCTTTAAAAAGATCTAGATTTCTCCATTAAAACACTCTACCTCTAACAACCAAAAAGTTGTGAAAACGATGATGTTGTGTTCCAAATTTAAGTTATTTATTGAGATTGAGTGAGCCTATGGCTTTGCACTTTGTTTATTTTTTTGCTTTCTATTTTAGTTACTTTCAATTTACAAACACCTGGCGCTGTTATGTACAATTTATCAATCAATCAATCAATGTTTACTTATATAGCCCTAAATCACTAGTGTCTCAAAGGGCTGCACAAACCACAACACAAACAACTACGACATCCTCGGTAGGCCCACATAAGGGCAAGGAAAACTCACCCAGTGGGACGTCGGTGACAATGATGACTATGAGAACCTTGGAGAGGACGAAAGCAATGGATGTCGAGCGGGTCTAACATGATACTGTGAAAGTTCAATCCATAATGGATCCAAGACAGTCGCAAGAGTCCAGTCCAAAGCGGATCCAACACAGCAGCGAGAGTCCCGTTCATAGCGGAGCCAGCAGGAAAACATCCCAAGCGGAGGCGGATCAGCAGCGCAGAGATGTCCCCAGCCGATACACAGGCGAGCAGTACATGGCCACCGGATCGGACCGGACCCTCTCCACGAGGGAGAGTGGGACATAGGAGAAAAAGAAAAGAAACGGCAGATCAACTGGTCTAAAAAGGGAGTCTATTTAAAGGCTAGAGTATACAAATGAGTTTTAAGGTGAGACTTAAATGCTTCTACTGAGGTGGCATCTCAAACTTTTACCAGGAGGGCATTCCAGAGTACTGGAGCCCGAAATGAAAACGCTCTATAGCTCGCAGACTTTTTTTGGGCTTTGGGAATCACTAATAAGCCGGAGTCCTTTGAACGCAGATTTCTTGCCGGGACATATGGTACAATACAATCGGCAAGATAGGATGGAGCTAGACCGTGTAGTATTTTATACGTAAGTAGTAAAACCTTAAAGTCACATCTTAAGTGCACAGGAAGCCAGTACAGGCGTAATGTGATCAAACTTTTTTGTTCTTGTCAAAAGTCTAGCAGCCGCATTTTGTACCACCTAATCTTTTAATGCTAGACATGGGGAGACCCGAAAATAATACGTTACAGTAGTCGAGGCGAGACGTAACAAACGCATAGATAATGATCTCAGCGTCTTTAGTGGACAAAATGGAGCGAATTTTAGCGATATTACGGAGACGAAAGAAGGCCGTTTTAGTAACGCTTTTAATGTGTGACTCAAAGAAGAGAGTTGGGTCGAAGATAATACCCAGATTCTTTACCGAGTCGCCTTGTTTAATTGTTTGGTTGTCAAATGTTAGAGTTGTATTATTAAATAGAGGTCGGTGTCTAGCAGGACCGATAATCAGTATTTCCGTTTTTTTGGCGTTGACTTGCAAAAAGTTAGCGGACATCCATTGTTTAATTTCATTAAGAAACGTCTTCGGCTGACTACAATCCGGCGTGTTGGTCAGCTTTAGGGGCATGTAGAGTTGGGTGTCATCAGCATAACAGTGAAAGCTAACACCATATTTGCGTATGATGTCACCTAGCGGCAGCATGTAGATGCTGAAGAGTGCAGGGCCAAGGACCGAACCCTGGGGAACTCCACACGTTACCTTAACGTAGTCCGAGATCACATTGTTATGGGAGACGCACTGCATCCTATCAGTAAGATAAGAGTTAAACCAAGACAGGGCTAAGTCTGACATACCAATTCGTGTTTTGATACGTTCTAATAAAATATTATGATCGACGGTATCAAAAGCAGCGCTAAGATCGAGGAGCAGCAACATAGATGACGAATCAGAATCTATCGTTAGCAATGGATCATTAGTCATTTTTGCGAGGGCTGTCTCCGTGGAGTGATTTGCCCTGAAACCGGATTGAAAGGTTTCACATAGATTGTTGGACGCTAAGTGTTCATTTAACTGCTCCGCAACAATTTTTTCGAGGATTTTTGAAATAAAGGGAAGGTGAGACACCGGTCGGTAGTTTACCATGAGGTCAGGATCGAGGTTAGGTCTTTTAAGAAGAGGATGAATAACCGCTTTTTTGAATGCTAGGGGAACAGTGCCCGAGGAAAGTGATACATTTATAATATTTAGCACTGATGGACCTAATAATACAAAGAGCTCCTTGATCAGTTTCCCAGGAAGTGGGTCAAGTAAACCTGTTGTTTGTTTTATTCCATTTACACGTTGTAACAATTCCTCTAATGTTATTTCCTCAAAACGAGAGAAACTATTTTGGAGGGCAGTATCCGACGTATATACAATCGTGTCAGTGTTAATAGAACCCAGTTGTAGCTGGGACGCATTGTCTTTAATCTCCTTTCTAATGACTTCAATTTTCTTACTAAAGAATTGCATAAAGTCATCAGCTGAGTGGGTGGAGCTACTGGAAGGAGTCCCTTGTTGGGTTAGCGAAGCTACCGTACTAAACAAAAATTTAGGATCGTTTTTATTACGGTGGATGAGATTTTAGTAATATTTAGCTTTAGCTAAGGTAAGCATGCGTTTATAAGTTATTAAACTATCACTCCATGCTTGATGGTGCACCTCAAGTTTAGTCGTGCGCCATTTGCGTTCCAGCTTTCTACATAATAATTTCTGAGCTCTAGTTTCTTCTGTAAACCACGGGCTACGCTTTTTTGGAGCCTTTTTTAACTTTAGCGGTGCTATGTTATCAATGGATTCGCGCAGGGCGTCGTTAAAGTTGTTAGTGAGGTTATCAATAGAGCCCACATACTTTGGGAATGGTGCCATTACCGAGGGCAGTAGGTCAGCAAGAGTTGTCGTTGTGGCCGTATTAATGTTGCGGCTGCTATAGCAGTTATTATTATTATTATTATTAGTTTGACGAACATTCGTCTGAACCTCAAATTTTATAAGGTAATGATCGGACAATACTTTAGTATACGGGAGTATCGTAACTTTGGAAACGGTGATACCCCTGACAAGCACTAGGTCTATCGTATTACCGTTGCGATGCGTGGGTTCATTTATTATTTGTGTGAGACCACAGCTATCAATTATAGTCTGGAGCGCTACGCACGGTGGGTCCGATGGGGTTTTAAGAGGACGGGCAATATGCGCATGTGTAAAGTTAGGAGGACATGCCTCATTTAGCGCAAAAAAGTCGTTTGGTTTAAGCCTGGTTTCGCTGAGACTGATGATGTTAAGATTGTTGTCTCTGATGATATCATTAACTAACAACGTTTTGGGAGACAATGATCTTATGTTTAAAAAACCAATATTATAGGTAGTGGGCTGTTTTAAGGAATTTTTGATCAAATTATCCGTAGTAGCAATATTAATAATGTTGTATTTATTATGCCCAGTGCATTTAGTATAATTACGACCATATCTAGGAATTGATACGACGGGAATTTTCCGATTGTTTGTTTGTTGCTTTGATAAACTGCACGCATCATAGTTAGCCACCTCAGTCCAACTCTGAAACAATCAAAGCAGAAAAAACTTGTTCTAATTTAACTGACTCCTTGCCCAGACCAAAAGTCTCGCATCCTCCATTTAAATCCGGCTTCAGGATGGAGGGAAGTGGTGTTCTGTGGGGATTAGCCTTCTGCTTTGTTTTTAGCCCCGCTCGGCATCCGCGTTTCCGATCACACCGCTGGCGTATGCTCCGCAGACGGCCCCCGCTGCTACTATACTCCGCTGCTTCACAGGCCGCTGGATGTAGCCACCGAAGTATTCCCGTGCTAGTTAGCAGGTCTAGCAAGCACGCGTCTATCAGTCCAAAACGGCCCGATATGTCCACATCCAGAAGTGTCTGGCGGTCGTCCGTGATCACCACCAGGTGTGAATGAATGATGGGTTCCCACTTCTCTGTGAGCACTTTGAGTATATAACAATAGAAAAGCGCGATATAAATCTATCCATTATTATTATTATCATTATTATCACAGAGTGACCACGATGTGAGCCAGCCATAAAGTTTGTAGAATTATCCGGTATTTCTGCCAAATGTTCCATATTTAGCAAGAGCTCCTCGATGTCGCAGCCCATCTTGGCAATTCAATTTATATACTGTTTTGTACTGTTTTTGTACTTACTTGGATTATTATTTTCAACTGTTTGTAGATGTTGAAAGTTATAAATAAAGGTTTATAAAAAAAAAAAGAGCAGTTAATCATGTGACCGCCCGGCTCTGTGTGATTGGTGAAACGGAGTCAAACGTCACCATTGACTGGATTTGATTGGTGAAACGCAGGCATGTGATAGATCATACTTAGAAGGTCTGTCTGACAAACCAAAACAAACAAAGCATGCATTAACAGATCGATAAAAATCAGTAGCGAGTAGCGAGCTGAATGTAGATAAATGGAGCGGAGTTAAAGTAGCGTTTCTTCTCTATAAATATACTCAAGTAAAAGTATGTTGCATTAAAACTACTCTTAGAAGTACAATTTTTCCCAAAAGTTACTCAAGTAGATGAAATGGAGTAAATGTAGCGCGTTACTACCCACCTCTGCTTTTATTACCAATCTTATGAAAAAAAAACATCGGCACAATTCCAACAGGTTTTACCTCCCGTGCGAATGCTTCCGTCTCATGAGTCCGCACAAAAGCACTTCCTAATTTTCCGCCAATCACCTTTCAGGCACGGACGGTGTGTTTACAAACATGGGAAAAACTGATGTCAAATCCAAATCACATGAACATCAAACATTACCATCACCTTGTCATTACACTATGATTTTATATATATGGCTCGGGATCTTTCTGTGTGGAGTTTGCATGTTCTCCCCGTGAAAGCGTGGGTTCCCTCCGGGTACTCCGGCTTCCTTCCACTTCCAAAGACATGCACCTGGGGATAGGTTGATTGGCAACACTAAAAGTGGCCCTAGTGTGTGAATGTGAGTGTGAATGTTGTCTGTCTATCTGTGTTGGCCCTGCGATGAGGTGGCGACTTGTCCAGGGTGTACCCCGCCTTCCGCCCGATTGTAGCTGAGATAGGCGCCAGCGCCCCCCGCGACCCCGGAAGGGAATTAGCAGTAGAAAATGGATGGATGGATGGATATATATATATATATATATATATATATATATATATATATATCCTATTATTTGCGCACTATTGACCTGATGTAAACAAAATAAGCAAAACACATGCCATTGTCTGGGGTGTTGTCAGCATGTCTGTGATGTAGACGTGATTTTTATAAATATTGCAGATATACCCATGGACAGCCATCTACAAAATGTTCAGTTAAGTTTCAATTCATGCACATATTAAGAGGACAGCGGCGGCATTTAAGAAGAGAAAGTTCAACTAGAGCAACAGCGCCAAGCAAGTGTGAGGTCATGCTCGCTGGAGTTCAGACATCAAGGGACAAAAGTAGTCTCTCAACACGAGTACATTTTATAAGAACACCAGAAGAAGATGATAGATTTGTTGCGAGTTGTATTTAATTTTTAAAAAGTCATTAAGTCTGTAAGCACTGTAAATCTCAACAAAGTACATTGTACAAAAAAGAGCAACAATAAAAAATATGGAAAAACGATTAAAAAGAAATGTTAAAACTGATTAATACTATCAGATTTTTTTTGTAAATGTCAATATGGATTTTTTGGCCTTTTTAAAGAAAACCATATCAACATAGAAAATTATGCAAATTACTCTCTCATCATGACCACGCCCATAACCACGCCCTCACCGCCGCAGGTATCTTGGCGGTTTAGGGGAAACCCTGTAGTTGAATATATTTTTTACCTGTCGTCAATTACTTCATTCTTGTTTCAAAATGTTGTGCTGTGTTTGAATGCTTAAAGGCGAGCTTTGACGACGTTATGATGTCCGTGTCGAGTGAAATGCAACTCAGTATTCTTCTTCCTCCACACACGATGAGTTGAGTTTATACCAAAATGGATACATGGATGATACAGCAGAGGATTGGGAGAATGTCATGTGGTCAGATGAAACCAAAATAGAACGTTTTGGTACAAACTCAACTCGTCGTGTTTTGGAGGAAGAAGCATACCGAGTTGCATCCCAAGAACACCACACCTACTGTGAAGCATGGAGGTGGAAACATCATGCTTTGGGACTGTTTTTCTATTAAGGGGACAGTACGATTGATCCGTGTTAAGGAAAGAATGAGGCCATGTATCGTGAGATTTTGAGCCAAAACCTCCTTCCATCAGTGAGAGCTTTGAATGGTTGACCAAATACTTATATTCCACCATAATTTGCAAATAAATTCTTTAAAATTCCTACAATGTGAATTCCTGGATTTTTTTTTCACATTCCGTCTTTCACAATTGAAGTGTACCTATGAAGAAAATTACAGACCTCTGTCATCATTTTAATTGGGAGAACTTGCACAATCGGTGGCTGACTAAATACTTTTTTGTCCCACTGTATGCTCATCCTTTCTGTTCATTTTACCATTTCCAGCCACAAACACCGCAATAAGCATTTGCCACCTTCCCCTTTGCAAAAGGTCTCCAAACACCCAGCCTGGTTTCCACGCAACTGCAGCCATTTATTGTGTTTCGCTTCTGAACAATATTATTCCGTGACTATAAAAGGAGCAGATAATGTCGCTCATAAGGACGGCGAACAGAGCTGCTGTCTATTCCAGTCCTCTTGTGTCCTGATTCACAAACGTGACGAGTCGAGCGTGGCGATGTGATATTAGCTCGGGACTGACTCTAAATAAAGAGATTCATTTTAGCTATGCATCAGCTCCTCCGTGATACCGTATCTGTTTCCAAAACAGGTACAGAGACATTTGCTGTTGGGACTCTGTTACCAGTGTACGTGTGTGTGCGTGTGTGCGTGTTACTATGTTTGTGCATGACTCACAAACACCTATATTCACACCAACTGCACCGAGACAGGACGTCTGGCAACCTTACAGCAAAGCAGCACATTTTATGGGCTGTGAATGCGGTGCACGGTGTCTGATTCGAGCAGATGCAGCGCGGTGCGAAGAGTTTGTATCCACCGATAAAGGGACGTGTAAAGAGTCATGTACTCAAAGATCTGGAAACACGCCTCACTTGCGACCCTGCGTCCTTGCGCGATCCCTCCCGGAAAATCATTTATGAATAATTGAGCTGTTGCGCCGCTAAAAAAAAACCAGGGACCTGATACGTCATTATTTATAAATGATTTCAAACACCAACAGGGGGATTGATGGAGATAGACGGATAGACACGTTATTAATCTTCAAGAGAAATTCACAATTCAATGTCATCAACTGTGCTTGTTCAATCAACAGGACTCCTACTGTGAAAGACTGATTATGTTCATATTTCAGCTGCCAGAGAAGGTACTTTGTCCTGGATGTGTTATACACAAAAATATTTGTCCACATATAAACTTGAAGTGCCATCCCATTCCTAACCCATAGGGTTCAATATGATGATGATGTCGATCCATCTTTTGGAGCTATTACAGCTTCAAGTCTTCTGGGAAGGCTGTCCACAAGGTTGCGGAGTGTGTTTACAGGAATTTTCCACCATGCTTCCAAAAGCGCATTGGTGAGGTCCAAACTGATGTTTGATCGAGAAAGCTTCAGTGTCTGTTTTAATTCATCCAAAAGGGGTTCTATCGGTTTCAGGTCAGGACTCTGTGCAGGCCAGTCAAGTTCCTCCACACCAGACTCCGTCATCCATGTATTTTTGAACCTTGCATTGTGCACTGGTGCACAATCATGTTGGAAGAGGAGCATGGATTTGTCCAAAATGTTTTGGTATCCTGGAGCATTCAAAGTTCCTTTCACTGGAACTAAGTGGCCAAGCCCAACTCCTGAAAAACTACCCCACACCATAATTTCTCCTCCACCAAATTTCACACTCGGCACAATGCAGTCCGAAATGTACCGTTCTCCTGGCAACCTGCCAAACCCAGACTCAAATAAGATTGCCAGATAAAAAGGAGTGATTCATCACTCCAGAAAACACATCTCCACTGCTCTATAGTCCAGTGGCGACGTGCTTTACAACACCGCATCCGACACTTTGTATTGGACTCGGTGATGGTGGATGCTCCGCTTGGAAACCCAACCCACGAAGCTCTCTGTGTACTGTACGTGGGCTAATTGGAAGGTCACATGAAGTTTGGAGCTCTGTAGCAACTGACTGTGCACTATGCGCTTCAGCATCTGCTGACCCCTCTCTGTCAGTTTACGTGGCCTACCACTTGGTGGCTGACTTGCTGTTGTTCCCGAACTCTTCCATTTTCTTATCATAAAGCCGACAGTTGATGTTGGAATATTTAGGAGCGAGGAAATTTCACGACTGGATTTGTGGTAGGCACAGGTGGCATTTGATGACAGTTCCACGCTGGAAATCACTGAGAGCGGCCCATTCTTTCACAAATGTTTGTAGAAACCGTCTCCATGCCTAAGTGCTTGATTTTATAGACCATTAGAACACCTGATTCTGATCATTTGGATGGGTGGCCAAATATTTTTGGCAATATAGTGTATGTCTTTATTACCAATATCTGTGGCGTGATTTGTGTTATGAATGCGTAGGCAACGCTTTAGAACAGGGGTCTCAAACTCAATTTGCCATGGGGGCCACTGCATGCAGAGTCTGGGTGAGGCTGGGCCGCAAGAATTAAAAAAAAAATTTAATTTCTTTATTTGTATTTTCAACACAAAATGAAAATATAAATGAACACAATGAGAATTAAGAAATGTGAGGCACTGCAAATTAAATAATAAAAAATATCAGGTTTGAATTGGTCCAGGTTATCGGGGACTGTTATTACTGACGCTCAGGTGTCACGGTGTGACTGCAGCTAGGCACGTCAGAAAACCCTCATCTCCAT
This sequence comes from Nerophis ophidion, assembly GCF_033978795.1. Lineage (NCBI taxonomy): Eukaryota > Metazoa > Chordata > Actinopteri > Syngnathiformes > Syngnathidae > Nerophis > Nerophis ophidion. The sequence continues at coordinate 7,384,642 of NC_084633.1, read as the reverse complement.
GGCAAGGTCTCTGTCGCTTTCACTCATTCGCCGCTTTTCCACTAAAGCAGGGGTAGGCAACCCAGAACGTTGAAAGAGCCATTTTGGACCCAAATAACACCACGCTGTCAAGCGCCATTCAAATAAAACTCGCGGGGGCTGCAAAATAACGTCTCCCGGGCCGCAATTGGGCCGCGTGTCTGAGACCCCTGCTTCAGAACAACCAGCATGTTGGTGAAAAGAATCGTTTTTCAGCTTTGTGCCTTCCTGTAAATGTCTTCTTACAACCTTACAGGCGATCAATGTTTTTCTTTACACACAGTTTCTGTAGACGCGTCCACTCGTCTTTCATCTATACCAGGGGTCGGGAACCTTTTTTGCTGAGAGAGCCAAAAAGCCAAATATTTTAAAATGTATTTCCGCAAGAGCCATATTATATATTTTTTTAACACTGAACACAACTAAACCCGTGCATTTTTAAGTAAGACCAACATTTCTAGAGAATAATAGGTCTCCTATTCTTTGTAATAACATTGTTATTATGAAGCTAACTGTGGAGGGGACGTGGCCTGCGGGCCTGCAGCGAAATAGGGTGTGCCAGGACCGACCTCGAAATCAGTGACAGGTGTGTAGATGGCCAACCTGGGCCTTGTTATCTAATCACCTGTCGCTCTGTTATAAGCAGCAGCCAGGAGGAGAGACGGGGTTGGGGTTGGAGCCAGAGCGCGAGCGAGAACAAAAGAGAAAAATACAAATGCTGGAACGCAACTGAGAGACTTATTGAAAAATAAAACAATATTGTAACCCTGAAACAGGCTCTCATGTCGGTGCTTGGTGGTCTGAAGCACCCCCAGGAGGGCAAGCCTCACACTAACCAATAATAAATAAATAACTTCTTACCAGTAACGCAACTTCTTGAACAGGTGCGGTAGGGAACGGATGGATGGATTAAAAATGCATGAGAATGTTTTATATTTTGAACATTATTTTTAACACTGTGATTACAAGTGGAATTATTCGTTACTTATCGTGTTAAGCATTGTCAGCTCAGATTTATCCGAGAGCCAGATAGAGTCATCAAAAGAGCCATATCTGGCTCGCGAGCCATAGGTTCCCTACCCCTGATCTATACAGTCATATTTATTTTGTTCTCGTCAGCCTTCATGCCTCCAACTCAAGTTTTTAATACTGTTAATAATTCAACCGACCTTCCATCTCTTCGTTATTTAAACAGCATTTTTCCGAATGTGAATTTAAGGCGAGAGTTCAATTATTTTAGACTGAATGCGTTTTAGTCATGAGGAATGTTCCCCTCAGATGTGGAGATTTAGTATACTCAACTGACCAACATCTACAGACAGCATACATATAGTATTTTTTTAACCAATTTAATCTCAGGGATTTGTTTATATTTGATTGTGGAACGACACAAATTGTTCAAGATGCGTCCCCCAAAAACATGCATTATCACGGGTCTTTTGACATACAAATAGCGCTTTGTTTGTGGTGCAATTTTGACTTTTCTGGTGAGCTAGCACTGCGAATTTCAGTCTTGATGACAAATGTGAAGTGAAGTGAATTACATTTATATAGCACTTTTGTCAAGTGACTCAAAGCACTTTAAATTGTGATACCCAATATCCAAGTTACATTTTTAACCCAATGTGGGTGGCACTGGGAGCAGGTGGGTAAAGTGTCTTGCCCAACGACACAACAGCAGTGACTAAGATGGCAGAAGCGGGGATCGAACCCGCAACCCTGAAGTTGCTGGCACAGATGCTCTACCAACTGAGCTATACCGCCCCACAAATGAACAAATGTTGCTGTAAATTTGTATGTTTGTATTTATTTCTCATGCATTGCTAATTTAGTAGTATACATTATAATGGGTGTAACGGTACACAAACATTTCCGTTCGATACGTACCTCGGTTTAGAGCTCACGGTTCTTTTCATTTTTGGTACAGTAAGAAAACAACTAAATATACATTTTTGGGTTATTTATTTACCAAATTTGTAAACAACAGCTTTATCCTTTTAACATTGGGAACATTATAATAATTCTGCCCACATTAATCAACATTAAACTGCCTCAAGTTGTTGCTTAGATTAAATAAAATGACAAAACTTTCCTTCTACATATAAAAAGTGCAACATTAAACAGTTTCAAGTCAACTCATCATGCTTAATTTATTACAGTATTTGGGAAGCCTGTAGTTGATTTCTATTATGTAAATGTTTTATTTTTATCAACATGTGATAGCAGGGACCCTGCCATTCAAAACTTGGCTGCTACATTACTAATGATTAATGTAACTATAGCTGAAAAAATAGTACAATAGCAATAGGAGAGACTATTCATCCCTGACCACCATGGAGTTCATGTAGGCTTAATGATGCACTTACATTATTATATCTCTGTACACACTCACGCACGCACACACACACATCGCACAATGAGCTAACACAACGCAAAATGAGCTAACGTTACGCTAAAAGTTAATTAGCCTTCACCTCAAGCCAGGACTGCGAGCGAACTGAGCTGAAATTTGTTTCTAGAACATCATCTAGAACAGTGGTCCCCAACCACCGGGCGGGCCGTGGCCCGATTGGTACCTGGCCGCAGAATAATTTTTTATACATTTTTATTAAAAAAAAAAAAAAAAAATGTTTTTATTTATTTATTTATTTTTTATTAAATCAACATAAAAAAACACAATATACACTTACAATTAGTGCACCAACCACACAAACCTCCCTTTTTCATGCCAAAAAACTCTGTTTTTCATGACAAAGAAAAAAAAAAAAGGACACCCCCTCCCCAACCCCCGGGCCGTGGGACAAATTATCAAGCGTTGACCGGTCCGCGGATACAAAAAGGTTGGGGACCACTGATCTAGAACATTGACTGGGAGGTATTTATTATAATTTGGGGAGAGTCCGCTGTTCACCTGCTAAACACCTATCTGCTTGACGCTGAGGCGCTGACTACATGCGCTCTGAATACGCACTGCTGATTGGCTGTTGCCGCTATATATGTAACCAACCAGATGGTTGCGTGGGTGGGACAATGCTGGGTGTTGTGTAGGAGACAGAGACAGACGCAGAATGGACCGGAGCGGAGCAGCTTGTTAAGACTTTAGCTTAGGCAGCTACTTCACATGTTCGTGTGAAAACTTGTTCAGTACACCTCCGAACCGAACTGGAACCCCCGTACCGAAACGGTTCAATACAAATACACGAACCGTTACACCCCTAGTAAATACGTAGCAAAATAACACTGACGATAAATACAAATAACTACAAATTGTTGTTATTTTAAAACTAAATATCAATCAAAGATTATTTGTATAGCCCTAAATCACGAGTGTCTCAAAGGGCTGCACAAGCCACGACGACATCATCGGCTCCGAACCCAAATATAGAGTAAGAATAGCTATATAAAGTGTTATCATATTACTCTGACCAGTGTGAAAAGGCAACAGTGTTAAGTAATTCTACATTTTTCATTGTTAATTGGGACACTAAATTGAGTAGAATCAACTCTGAAAAGACGACCCCAAGAGGGACAAGCGGTAGAAAAAAGGATGGATGGAAGTTGACACTGGCCATTGAGTAAAGTATTTTTGAGTGGGAGCAAATGTTTTCTGAAACGGAGTTAATATCAACTTTTTAAGAGTTAATCCAACATACTGTTTTTTACTGTGTATTATTTACCTGTCCTTCCACCTCATCATCATCTGCATCTATGATCTCTGTTCCCGTATTGTCAGACTTATATTGTATATAAAATAGCCCTGGTTGTGGAAAAAACTCAAATGTTCACCGCAGAGGACTTCCAACTACAGTAGTACCTCAACTTACAAGCTTTACTTCATCCTTCCTTCCGTCCGTCCGTCCTTCCTTCCTGTGGTCCTTTCTTCCGTCCTTCCATCCTTTCTTTACTCTTTCCTTCCTTCCTTCCTTGGTGTCTTCCTTGGTTCCAAGGTTCCTTCCTTCCTTCCTTGTTTTTTTTCCTTGGCTCCTTCCATCCTTCCTTCCTTCTTTCCATCATTTCTATCCTCCCTTGCTCCCTCCCTCCCTGTCTCCCTATGTTTGTCCTTCCCTCCCTTCCTTCACTTCCTTCCTTCCTGCCTACCATACTTCCTTCCTTTGTTCCTTTCCTCCTTCCTTCTTTCCATCACTTCCATCCTCCCTAATCCCCTACTCCTTCCCCATATTTGTCCTTTCCTCCCACCCTCCCTCCTTCCTTCACTTCTATTTCCCTCCTTTTTTCCTTCCTGCCTACCTTCCGTTCTTCCTCAACTCTTTCTTTCCATTCTTCCTTTGGTCCTTCCTTGATTTCTTCCTTTGTTCCTTCCCACCTTCTTTCCTTCTTTCCATCACTTCCATCCTCCCTATTTTTGTCCTTTCCTCCTTCCTTCACTTCTATTTGTCTCCCTCCTTTCTTCCTTCCTTTCTTCTTTATTTTCTTCTGTTCCACCTTCCTTCCTTCCTCTTCTCCTTTAATCCTTCCTTCCCCAATCCTCTTTCCTTCCTTTCTTCCTTCACGACCTCTCCTGTGCCTTCTTCCTTCTTTTATTGCCTCTCTCCTTCCTTGGTACCTTTTTTCATTCTTGCCTTTCTTCCTTCACAAGCTCTCTTGTCCCTCCTTCCTTTTTTTTTTGCCTCTCTCCTTACTTTGTACCTTTTTTCATTCTTTCCTTCTTTCCTTCCTTCCTGCCTACCTTCCCTCGGTCCTTTCTTCCTTCCTTAACTCTGTCCTTCCTTCCTTTCTTGCCTTGGTACCTTCTTCCTTCCTTGATTCCTTTCTTGGTTCATTCCCTCCTTCCTTCATTCCTTCTTTCCATCACTTCCATTCTCCTTCCTTCCTCCCTCCCTCCCTATTTCTGTCCTTCCCTCCCACCCGCCTTCCTTCCTTCACTTCTATTTATCCTCTCTCCTACCTTCCATCCTTCCTTCCTTTGGTCCTTTCTTCCTTCCTTCTTTACTTAACTCTTTCCTTCATTTCTTCCTACGGTCCTTCCTTCCTTGGTTTCTTCCATGCTTCCTTCCCACTTTCCTTCTTTCTTTCCGTCACTTCCATTCTCCCTCGCTCCCCATTTCCGTCCTTCCCCCCCTCCTTCTTTCACTTTTAGTTCCCTCCTTCCTTCCGTCCTTCCTTCCGTCCTTCCTTCCTTCCTTTCTTCCCTTGTCCTTCCTTCCTTCCTTGGTTTCTTCTTTTGTTCCTTCCCTCCTTCCTTTCATTCTTTCCATCACTTCAATCTTCTCTCGGTCCCTATTTTTGTAACTTCCCTCCCACCTTCCTGCCTTCCTTCACTTCTATTTCCCTCCTTCCTGTCTACCTTCCTTCATTCCCTTGGTCCTTTCTTCCTTCCTTCCTTAACTCTTTCCTTCCTTTCTTCCTTTGGTCCTTCCTTCCTTCATTGGTTCCTTCCTTCCTTGGTTTCTTGCTTGGTTCCTTCCCTCATTCCTTCCTTCCTTCCTCCTTTCCATCACTTCCATCCTCCCTCGCTACTCCCTTCCTTCCTATTTTTGTCCTGCCTACCTTCCTTCCTTCTTTTGGTCCGCTCTTCCTTCTTTATTTCCTTCTTTCTTTCCATCACTTCCATTCTCCCTCCCTCTCTCCCTATTGTGTTATTCTTCCTTCCTTGGTTCCTTCTTTCCATACCTATTTCCTTCCTTCCTTCACTTCCATCCTCCCTCCCTCGATCCCTCCCTCCTACACTCCCTTGCTTTTTCGTCCTTCCCTCCCTCCCTCCCTCCCTGCTTCCTTCACTTCTATTTCCCTCCTTTCTTCCTTCATTCCCTCCATCTCCCTCCCATCTTCTTTATTTTCATCTGTTCTACCTTCCTTCCATCCTCCTCTCTTTCCTTCCTTTCTTCCATCACCCCCTCTCTTGACCCTTGTTCCTTCTTTTATTCCCTCTCCTTCTTTCCTCCCTTCCTCCCTTCCATTCCATCCAAGCCTTGCTTTATCTATCATCCATCTGTCTTATTTTCTTCCTTCTGTCTTTTCCTTTTTTCCACGCATCATCCTTCATGTAATGCTTCCTATTATCTTATCTCCCTTTCTTCCTTTCATCCATATACACCCACTAACTGTCCATCAACTGCATTCATTCATTCATATCCATCCATCATCCATGCTTCCATTCCTCTCAATAGTCATCAGTCATCTATGCAGCCAGTCATTTTATATATATATATATATATATATATATATATATATATATATATATATATATATATATATATATATATATATATATACCATTACAGAACAGTGTGTGTGCGCGTGTGTGTGGCACCATAGCTTTCTATTATCCAGGCAAATGTCTAAATGATGAATGTTAAAGACGCAACAGAGCTGGTGGTGACGTGTGCAACACTTGTAGTGGAGATCTCATTTGTACGAGGAGGCCATTTGTGACATTTAGTCTGCATTGAATGGTGGTGCATTCAGGGTCTAAATTAGACATCAAGTACACACAGTGCAGCTGGACGCAATTACATATTCCGGGAGCGCTGAGAGATATCTGAATGTGTGTGTTTGCCATTTCAATGTACGCATTAGCCAAAGTTCCTCACATAAATCTGCATCCTTCTGTCAAACACAGCAGGCTTTTTTTTTCTTTTTCTAGTGTCTTCATTCCTGTTTCCCTCGTCTGCTGTCTCCATCTATCTGTTCTCTCATTTCTCAAGCTGCTGTTTACTTCTAATTTCTCTCTGGGAATCTTAATTGTGTCTACTCAGGGTCGCTCCTAATCTGAATTATGATAAGAGGGTTAGACTTTGCTGCCGACCTACTCTGAAGCACCAAGAACACTATTCTACTGATGTCACTTAAGTGTTCTCCAGTTTGCTGACTCTGCGTTTTACTTTTTTTTTTTTTTTATTTAACGAGCCTCGGGCTATTTTCAGGGTTATTTTAAACCCTCTCCCCATGAGATTTTATCAATGTCACTACGAGGGCTATAGTCGTTTTTTTAACCACTGCTAATATGAGATCCAAAAAAACAAAAACAGCATTGCAACATTGTGCTGATTTATTAAACACACGTTCGGTATGTCCTCCCAATAAAACACATTTTGTGTCTGACCGATCCAGACAGAATTACAGTAGAAGTTAGGGGTGTGGGAAAAAAAATCGATTCGAATACGAATCACGATTCGCATGTTGTGCGATTCAGAATCGATTCTCATTTAAAAAAAAAAAAAAAATCTTTTTTTTTTTTTTTTTATCAATCCAATAAAACAATACACAACAATACCATAACAATGCAATCCAATTTCAAAACCAAACCTGACCCAGCAACACTCAGAACTGCAAAAAACAGAGCAATTGAAGGAGACACAAACACGACACGGAAGAAACCAAAAGTAGTGAAACAAAAATGAATATTATTAACAACAGCATCAATATTAGTTATAATTTCTGCATAGCAGTGATTAAAAAACCCTCATTGACATTATCATTAGACATTTATACAAATTAAAAAAAAAAAGAACAATAGCGTCACAGTGGCTTACACTTGCATTGCATCTCATAAGCTTGACAACACACTGTGTCCAATGTTTTCACAAAGATAAAATAAGTCATATTTTTGGTTCGTCTAATAGTTAAAACAAATGTACATTATTGCAATCAGTTGATAAAACATTGTCCATTACAATTATAAAAGCTTTTTTTTTTTTTTTTTTTAAATCTGCTACTCTGCTAGCATGTCAGCAAACTGGGGTAGATCCTGCTGAAATCCTATGTATTGAATAAATAGAGAACCGTTTTGAAACGGAAAAACATCGTTTTTGAATCGAAAATCGTGTTGAATCGAAAAAATCGATATATAATCAAATCGCGAACCCAGGAATCGATATTGAATCGAATCGTAGGACACCCAAAGATTCGCAGCCCTAGTAGAAGTGATGTCTTTTTTTCTCTCTCTGTCCAAAATCGGATTTAATTTAGATCAGATGTTTTCCAGCTGACTGTTTAGATTGCAAGTAAAATGTGATTTTTTTAAATCAGACTCCAGTGTAAATGCCCACAGGCCACAATGTGGCCCCGATGTGGCCTCGACGTCACTAGCATCTGCGCTTTGATAAAGTGAAAACAAAAGAAATTGACCAGGAGGAAGTAGCTACTCCTACAAAATAAAATAAAAGTTGCAACATCAAAAAATTTGTGTTTTTTACGTTAAAGTAATATAATGTATGAGTGGATGTATATAGTGCAATTAATATAGGAGTAGGGTTGTACGGTATACCGGTATTAGTATAGTACCGCGATACTAATAAATAATATTCGTTACTCTACCGCCTCTGAAAAGTACCAGTCTGCCACCCTCCCAACTTGGTATAGGATTGATACCCAAATACATGTATGTGGTATCATCTAAAACTAATGTAAAGCATCCAAAAAACAGAATAATAAGTGATTATTACATTTGAACAGAAGTGTAGATAGCACATGTTAAAAGAGAAAGTAAGCAGATATTAACAGTAAATGAACAAGTAGATTAATTAATAATTTTTTACCACTTGTCCTAAAAATTTGGACAAAATAATACAATGATTAATGACACAATATGTTACTGCAGCTAAATTAGGAGTGTTTGTTTGCTTACTTACTACTAAAAGACAAGTTGTCTTGTATGTTCACTATTTTATTTAAGGACAAAGTTGCAATAAGAAACATATGTTTAATGTACCCTAAAATTTTTGATAAAATAATGCCAATAATGCAATTTTTTGTGGTCCCTTTTATTTAGAAAAGTACCGAAAAGTATCGAAATAATTTTGGTACCGGTACCAAAATATTGGTATCGGGACAACACTGTTTATAGTGCAATATATTTGGGAGGGTTGTCATCTTTCTATGGCTGTTATGTAGAGGAGACACGGATTTGCATGAACTTTATTTTTCATCTCACAAGCAAGCAAATGCGCCACGGCGTCAATTGCGGTCCTTCAACGATCGCTATTCATCCGGAATCAAAATATATATTCATATATTACATATAGCCTATTACAAACCCTGTTTCCATATGAGTTGGGAAATTGTGTTGGATGTAAATATAAACGGAATACAATGATTTGCAAATTATTTTCAACCCATATTCAGTTGAATATGCTACAAAGACAACATATTTGATGTTCGAACTGATAAACATTTATTTCTCTTTGCAAAAAATCATTAACTTTAGAATTCGATGCAAGCAACACGTGACAAAGAAGTTGGGAAAGGTGGCAATAAATACTGATAAAGTTGAGGAATGCTCATCAAACACTTATTTGGAACATCCCACAGGTGTGCAGGCTAATTGGGAAAAGGTAGGTGCCATGATTGGGTATAAAAACAGCTTCCCAAAAAATGCTCAGTCTTTCACAAGAAAGTATGGGGCGAGGTGCACTCCTTTGTCCACAACTGCGTGAGCAAATAGGCAAACAGTTTAAGAACAATGTTTCTCAGAGTGCAATTGCAAGAAATTTAGGGATTTCAACATCTACGGTCCATAATATCATCAAAAGGTTCAGAGAATCTGGAGAAATCACTCCACGTAAGCGACATGACTGGAAACCAACATTGAAGGACCGTGACCTTCCATCCCTCAGACGACACTGTATCAAAAACCGACATCAGTCTCTAAAGGATTTCACCACATGGGCTCAGGAACACTTCAGAAAACCACTGTCACTAAATACAGTTAGTCGCTTCATCTGTAAGTGCAAGTTAGAGCTCTACTATGCAAAGCGAAAGCCATTTATCAACAACATCCAGAAACGCCGCCGGCTTCTCTGGGCCCGAGATCATCTAAGATGGACTGATGCAAAGTGGAAAAGTGTTCTGTGGTCTGACGAGTCCACATTTCAAATTGTTTTTGGAAATATTCAAAACAGTCTCATCCGTACCAAAGGGGAAGCGAACCATCCAGAGTGTTAGCGACGCAAAGTTCAAAAGCCAGCATCTGTGATGGTATGGTGGTGCATTAGTGCCCAAGGCATGGGTAACTTACACATCTGTGAAGGCAACATTAATGCTGAAAGGTACATACAGGTCTTGGAACAACATATGCTGCCATTTACGCGCCGTCTTTTTCAATGCTAAGCCACATTCAGCACGTGTTACAACAGCGTGGCTTCGTAAAAAAAGAGTGCGGGTACTTTCCTGGCCTGCCTGCAGTCCAGACCTCTCTCCCATCGAAAACGTGTGGCGCATTATAAAGCGTAAAATATGACAGCGGAGATCCCAGACTGTCGAACGACTGAAGCTCTACATAAAACAAGAATGGGAAAGAATTCCACTTTCAAAGCTTCAACTAATAGTTTCCTCAGTTTCCAAACGTTTATTGAGTGTTGTTAAAAGAAAATGTGATGTAACACAGTGGTGAACATGCCCTTTCCCAACTACTTAGGCACGTGTTGCAGCCATGAAATTCTAAGTTAATTATTATTTGCAAAAAAAAAATTAAGTTTCTGAGTTTGAACATCAAATATCTTGTCTTTGTAGTGCATTCAATTGAATATGGGTTGAGAAGGATTTGCAAATCATTGTATTTCGTTTATATTTACATCCAACACAATTTCCCAACTCATATGGAAACGGGGTTTATATTTGCACACTACTGACTAGGGATGAACCGAAAATGTGTCCGTCTTAAATAAAAAACAAAACCACATATTGTGATGAAACATCCATTTACGCGTGCGTTTAGACTGCAGTCACATTTGAAAAGATTAGGTTCCACTCGGATTCAAGACTACCTCCTGATGTGGCCTGAATCTGATGCGAAAATATCAGATTTGAAGCACTTTTGAGTGTTTGACTGGCAAAAAAAATCAGATCCGTGTCACTTGAGGGCAGAAAAAATCTGATTTGATGTGTCGTGTAAACGGGGCCTTTATAAGACAATAAACGCCAATGTCCAACCTTTTCTTCCTCCAGCGGTTCTTTTTATTCCTTTCTGCTTCCATTTTCCATTTCCATTATTACGCCTCCGCTCCCTTTCCGCAAACAAGACTATTGCTTCCCAGACACCTCTAAGTGTCTTTGGACCGTTCACACTACACTGAGCAGTCAAAGGGATGCAAGCGTAAACAATGGAATCTGCATACAGGTATGAATGTACCGGGGCGGGCAAGTGCAGGTGTGGAATTGCTCACAACCCATTTGCTGAATACTTTTGTCCTTGTCTTCATGATGTCCGTGTGGCCCATTAGGGTGCCGTGTCACTGCACTAAAAGGAGTGGAGTACAAGTCCAAGTTCATTCAGCAAATAAAAGGAAATCACTTTCAGAACAGTGTTCATTTTGACAGCAGTTTTAATTAAGTTTTAGACATAGTCTTTTGACAAGAATCACGTTTAGTTGTATTCATATTTGGGTCATTTAAATTGACAAAACAACAATTTACTCAACTAAATATTAAATCAACTTAAAACAGATTCCCCTCGAGGACAGTGCAGCGAAGACGAAACAAACTGTCCCTGTCAACAACACCCATCCATCCATCCATCCTTTTTCCACCACTTGTCTCTTTGGGCATCACGGGGGGTGCTGGATTCCATCCACCTTGAAAGATAAACTGTTGTTTGCCACCGCCTGCAGAGCAACTACAGTCCTACAGACTTAACACACATACCATGGCTATATGACCATGGCTATATGCACACATACCCCCACACCAACCCCATGCCTTTGGCACCGCTTCACCCCACGTGGCATGACGGACAACGGAGCAGCGCCCCTAGTGGCTGGTAGCTTCGGGCCGGATGCCTGCCCACTTTACCCATTTTGCAAGTATTGTTTTTTCTGTGTCAACATGTGTATATGTGCTTATTGGCTATCTAGATTGTTTTTTCTCTCAGGCCAAGTCTCTGCCCCTCCCATTGAAACTCATTAAGATCTAAATTTTTTACTCTTCCTAACCTAGCATCTACATTTTTCCCATCTTTTTCGGGGAACAATAAGAGGTGACCCATCACCGTTCCTATTCTGTTCCTGTACAATGTTTGTCTAATCTTGAACGGGTTTGTGGTGAAAATAAAATTTACCAAAATGGATACATGGATGATACAGCAGAGGATTGGGAGAATGTCATGTGGTATGAGGGAAACCAAAATACAACTTTTTGGTATAAACTCAACTCGTCGTGTTTGGAGGAAGAAGAATACTGAGTTGCATCCCAAGAACACCAGACCTACCGTGAAGCATGGGGGTGGAAACATCATACTTTGGGGCTGTTTTTCTGCTAAGGGAACAGGACGATTGATTCTTGTTAAGGAAAGAATGAATGGGGCCATGTATGGTGAGATTTTGAGCCAAAACCTCCTTTCATCAGTGAGAGCTTTGAATGGTTGACCAAAAACTTATTTTTCACCATAATTATACAAATACATTCTTTAAAATTCCTACAATGTGAATTCCTGGATTTTTTTTTCACATTCTGTATCTTACAGTTGAAGTGTACCTATGAAGAAAATTACAGAGCTCTGTCATCATTTTAAGTGGGAGAACTTGCACAATCGGTGGCTAACTAAATACTTTCTTGCCCCACTGTAGAACATGCTATACGTTTACCAAACAATCTGCCACTCCTAATCGCTAAATCCGATGAAATCTTATACGTCTACTCTTTTACGTGAATGAGCTGAATAATATTATTTGATATTTTGCGGTAATGTGTTAAAAATTTCACACATAAGTCGCTTCTGAGTATAAGCCGCACCTTCGGCGGAACTATGAAAAAAACTGCGACTCATAGTCAGAAAAATACGGTATATAGATTTCAACTCATTGAATTGTTTTAGATCGTTTCATTCTAAACAATAACATTGTCGTATCGGTAACCAAAATTTCTAAATCAAATCAAATATTTTGCAAGGCTTCTGGCCTGTGTACTATAAAGGATGGGTTTCGTCACCTAGGGGCCCAAGGCGAACCTAGTCATCGGGACCCTCCACACAATAAAAACATTGTAAATAAAAAAATACCTTACTAAACATGCATATTAAAACTTCAATGAGCCACATGATTTTGCTGTAATTGATAGGAACATTAATCATTATTTAAATAAAGTCCAAGTTGGGCTGGGCGATACAGTATATGCTAATTTGTAGCATCATTTGAAAAGTCATCCGCTGGAGAATGAAGAGTGCTTACTCCGCATGTCAACATCTCCATTCGGTGCCACACCCACAAAATGCCGAAACAACTATTTCCAGATCAACACCGTAGGACACACTATTTGATTTACTATTATGCAGCTCATTTTTATTTGACACTTATTGAAATATCTTGTGTGACATCATGCACAAAAGTGAACTTTATTCGTTTTAAACTATTGTAGTGGTCTGTACAAAAAGTGCGCTTTTATTTAGTGTTGTTTTGATATGTTATCTTAGTCACGTCATGCACAAAAGTGCTCTAATAGATAGATAAATATGCTCTTAAAAAGACAATAAGAGGGATCAATATAAAAATACCCCCGCTACTACTACTAAATAATATATTAATACTAATGATAATAATTTAAAATAGTATGTAAAAATAGCTCATCAAATCCATATGTTGCTGAAAATGGTTAAATAAAAATTGAATGGTTCAATTATATTAAATATATGAAACATTAAAAACTAACAAAGAAATACATACAAACAAAAGATAGAAGTAGCAGGACTGGGGGATATATCGATATACTCAATATATCGAAGGTTTGTAAAAAAAAAATGACTATATCGTGATTTTAGAGTATACTTTCTCACGCAGTTGCTTTTAGCTGCGTTTCTCACTCTTTTTTTGTCTGTCCTTCTCACAGAGACTTAAAACAAGTTCACCTTCCTACATACGTTACATACGTATATGCCCTCGCGGAGCAGAGAGGTAGCGGCATGGGTAACGTTAGCTGCAGTGCGTTTTGTAAGACGAGAGAAAGAAGGTGCGAATCTGTAAACAAATGAAGGAAGAATTAATTCACAAGAAAACCAGCCAGGTCCATCGTCTGCCGGTGGTTTGGCTTCAAGTGGGAATATGTCGAACAGACAACCGTAATTTGTCAAGTGTGGGGCAAAAGCGTTGCTGCAAAAAGTAGAATTACTGCTAATATGTAGCATCATTTGAAAAGTCACCTGCTAGAGAATGAAGAGTGATTACTCCGCATTTCAACATCTCCGTTCGGTGCCACAGCAACAAAATGCCGAGGCAAGCATTTCCACATCAACACCGTATGAAAAAAATAGTCAACAACAGAAAGAGATAACGTCCGCAGGAACCTACCACATAGCGAAGGACATACACTATTTGATTTCCTGTTATGCAGCTCATTTTTATTTGACAGTTATTGAATTATCTTGTGTGACATCATGCACAAAAGTGCACTTTATTTGTTTTAAACTATTGTAGTGGTCTGTAAAAAAAAGTGCACTTTTATTTAGTGTTGTTTTGATACAGTATGTCATCTCAGTGACATCATGCACAAAAGTGCACTAATAGCTTGTTTTAAAATGTCTCTGACAATCTTGCACTTTCTGTTTTGAAATGACATGAATGTTCGTGCCACGGCTTAATAACTGTTTAATCAATACCGTTTTGGTAAATTTACTTAGTTGTGAATTCCCCCTCTACATGAAAGTTTAAAATGTGCATATATCAATGAAGTATGAAAAAGAATGTTTTAATGTAGGCACTTGGAATCATCATACTGCTGTGATTATATGTATCAAGTGTTCATTCAAGGCTAAGGCAAAATATTGCGATATATATCGTGTATCGCAATATGGCCTAAAAATATCGAGATATCAATACAAGGCCATATCAGCTAAGTCCAAGCTATTCGTCTGAGACATTTTCTGTTAATACAGTTGGACCAGACTGACACATAACGCTATTACTGTGAAGGCCCGGAGAAATGTGTGACTGGTGGGAAAAACAGAACACTTGGGTAAGCCTCTCCAAATCACGGCAACAAGTTTGTTTTAGAACGTCTTCCTGACTCCCGTCTGCACCTGAGTAACGTGGGGAGGTGTCTAAACGATCATGTATCTGATGTATTTCTAAGCCACAACCCCTCGCCCCTCTTTTGCGAGTTTGTCGTGATTAAACGTGTTTATGTGTGAATTGCACAGAGGTTTTTTTATCACTCCAGACTGGGCCCCTTTAGGAGCCCAGTCTAGATTGTATTTTTTTAAACTTATTTTCTTTTCCCAGCGTTTTACCTTTTCCCATCTTTTACGGGGTGTCTTGTGGTGACCAATCAGTGTTCCTGTACTGTAACCCTGTACACTGTTTGTCTAATCTTGAACGGGTTTGTGCTGTAAACAAAAATGTCATTGTACTTGTTGCAATGACAATAAAGACCTACTACCTACCTTGGATCCCACCTGTGCAACAAATCCAGTCGTGGAATGTCCTCGCTCCTAAATATTCCAAAGTCAACTGTCGGGTTTGATTATAAGAAAATGGAAGAGTTTGGGAACAACCGCAACTCAGCCATGAAGTGGTAGGCCACGTAAACTGCCAGAGAGGGGCCAGGGGATGCCGAAGCGCATAATGCAAAGAGGTCGCCGACTTTCTGCAAAGTCAGTTGCGAAGAGCTCCAAACTTCATGTGACCTTCCAGTGAGCCTACGCAGAGAGCTATACTGTCAATCCGTGTTCTCACAATTAATGTCCATCTATGTCAGGGGTAAGGAACCTATGGCTCTAGAGCCAGATGTGGCTCTTTTGATGGATGCATCTGGCTTTTGGATTAATCTTAGCTGACATTGCTTAACACGATAAGAAATTAATATTTCCACTGGTAATCGGAGTTAAAAAAAAATTCAAAATACGAAACATTCTCCTGCATTTTAATCCATCCATTCGTTTTCTAACGCATCTGTTCAAGAAGGCGCATTAATGGTTAGAAGTATTCTATTTATTATTTGTTAGCTTCGGAATAAAAATGTTATTAAAAAGAATATGAGAGTTATTGTACTCAAAAAATGTTGACGTTACTTAAAAATGACCGCATTTAGTTGTATTCAGTGTTAAAAAAAATAATATAAGGCTCTCATGGAAATACATTTTAAAATATTTGGCTTTCATTGCTCTTTCAGCCAAAAAGGTTCCCGACCCCTGATCTATGTCAACATTTCCATCTCGTTTTAATTTACATTGACTAAATCCATCCATCCATCCATCCATCATCTTCCGCTTATCCGAGGTCGGGTCGCGGGGGCAGCAGCCAAAGCAGGGAAGCCCAGACTTCCCTCTCCCCAGCCACTTCGTCCAGCTCTTCCCGGGGGATCCCGAGGCGTTCCCAGGCCAGCCGGGAGACATAGTCTTCCCAATGTGTCCTGGGTCTTCCCCGTGGCCTCCTACCGGTTGGACGTGCCCTAAACACCTCCCTAGGGAGGCGTTCGGGTGGCATCCTGACCAGATGCCCGACCCACCTCATCTGGCTCATCTCGATGTAGAGGAGCAGCGGCTTTACTTTGAGTTCCTCCCGGATGGGAGAGCTTCTCACCCTATCTCTAAGGGAGAGCCCCGCCACCCGGCGGAGGAAACTCATTTCGGCCGCTTGTACCCGTGATCTTATCCTTTCGGTCATGACCCAAAATCGACTGGTAAATGGAAAGCTTTGCCTTCCGGCTCAGCTCCTTCTTCACCACAACGGATCGACACAACGTTGACCAAATTGTCAACTAATTTTATCATTGTTTTCGTCAATGTGAGTTTGTTGTGATTCGTTATCGCCCTTTTTTAGTCAGGGAAAAACAGGTCGTTGACAATAACCAAGACGACATTTTGTCCAATTGATCAGTGGTCGAGCGATTGGCACGTCCCTATCAGGACTCATCCTGAGTAGACAGAAGTGCACACATGGGACAGCATAGACCTCAATTTAGCCTCGACTTATGTTGTCTTGTGTGTGTTTCACATCATTTGCATGGTGTCACACATTTCTCTCATCCTTCCATCCACTATTTACGTCTCATTACCAAATTCTCCACCTCCTTGAGGCTCGCGAGATGGCGTTTAGTCACTCGAGACAGTTTAGGCCTGAAGTGGAAATACGCTGTACGTGCATGCACGGCTCTCCTATCGACAAGCCTTTTATAAATCATGGTCGCGCAGTGTTGGTGGATTTGACTGGGAGTAATGTGGGAGCAACACAATCAAGCCAAGTGTGGAATGAAGAGCTCATGTGACATCCCACTAAAGGGAACATACTGTGCTGAGGGATATCAGGTGTATTGTTGCTTGTGTGCACCCGAATCACCATAACCATCATTTAAAGCTTTAAAGGGGAACATTATCACAATTTCAAAAGGGTTAAAAACAATAAAAATCAGTTCCCAGTGGCTTGTTGTTTTTTTCAAAATTTTAACGGTCCCTGAATATCCCTAAAAAAAGCTTTAAAGTGCTTGATTTTCGCTATTTGCGATGCGACTATCCATTTCCCTGTGACATCATACAGTGCTGCCAATGTAAACAAACAACGGCGAATACCAGAGCAAGATATAGCGACATTAGCTCGGATTCAGACTCGGATTTCAGCGACTTAAGCGATTTAACAGATTACGCATGTATTGAAACGGATGGTTGGAGTATGAAAGTATTGAAGAAGAAACTGAAGCTATTGAGCGAATAGCTATTGACGCTATTCATAGCCATAGCAGGGCCGAATAGCTGCGTTAGCATCCCCGGTAAAATGTGCGGACCAAACAATCAGGACTTTTGCATCTTGTGACACTGGAGCAACTTGAATCCTTCGATTGGTAAGTTTTTTTTTCGCATTAAATGTGGGTGGAAGTAAACGTAATATAGTTGCAAATGCATCTGCAGGTTATCCATACATCTCTGTGCCATGTCTGCTTTAGCACCACCGGTAAATAGCATGTTAGCATCGATTAGCGTAGCCTGTTAGCATCGATTAGCTGGCAGTCGACATCAACAAAACTCACCTTTGTGAATTCGTTGACTTTATAGTTGCAAATGCATGTGCAGGTTATCCATACATCTCTGTGCCATGTCTGCTTTAGCAACGCCGGTAAATAGCATGTTAGCGTCGATTAGCGTAGCATGTTAGCATCGATTAGCTGGCAGTCATGCCGCAACCAAATATGTCTGATTAGCACATAAGTCAACATCAACAAAACTCACCTTTGTAATTTTGTTGAATTTATTGTTGCAAATGCATCTGCAGGTTATCCACACATCTCTTTGTCATGTCTGTCATCGCCGGTAAAATGTGGAGACACTTTGGCACATTCAATGGAGGTCTGGCGGCAGACACTTTCGCCTCTTCGGGCCAGTGGTGCAACTTGAATCCCTCCCTGTTAGTGTTGTTACACCCTCCGAAAACACACCGACGTGGCATGATGTCTCCAAAGTTCCAAAAAATAGTCAAAAAAACGGAAAATAACAGAGCTGAGACCCGGAGTTTGTAATGTGTTGAAAATGAAAATGGCGGCTGTATTACCTCGGTGACGTCACGTTCTGACGTCATCGCAAAAAGAGCGATAAACAGAAAGGGGTTTAATTCGCCAAAATTCACCCATTTAGAGTTCGGAAATCAGTTTAAAAAAATACATGGTCTTTTTTCTGTACCATGGAGGTATATATTGACGCTTACATAGGTCTGGTGATAATGTTCCCCTTTAAAGTTCCTCGTTTTAGAGTAGACATTCATACTTTCCTTTCTCCCTCCCTCCCCTTCTCAGCAGATGGATCTATTGATGCTGCCCGAGTGGCGTCCCGTTGGATGAATTATGTAGCAGCCTCAATAGGTTATGAAGGTGAGTGTGCAGTCGTGATAGTGGAGAACATCACCTCGGCATATTGGACCATGCAAATCCTCCATGTGTATGCATTGCGCGACATTTATGCATGATGTGCAAGAGGAAACTAAATTGCCCAGTCCCCATTCTCTCGCCATACACAGTGCAGGTAGATTCCTAAGGCAAGGGTTGCCATTTTGTGGCAGTTTTCTGACCAGTACATCATGGAACTTCCATTATTATCTGCAACAAAGTACAGTCGTTCTTCGCCATGTCACACTTTAATATAACGGCTTCACCACATCGCAGATTTTTTGGGATGTATACGCTATATTGCCAAAAGTATTTGGCCACCCATCCAAAGGATCACAATCGGGTGTCCTAATCATTTGGCCCCGGCGCAGGTGTATAAAATCAAGCAATTAGGCATGGAGACTGTTTGTACAAACATTGGGCCGCTCTCAGTGATTTCCAGCGTGGAAGTGTCATATCTACCTATTTGGAACCGTGATCGCGGGGCATTTGCTGATTGGGCTGAGCATTGCTCTGGTGTATCGTCAAATTCGTAAGACGATGGCAGCCACTCAAGGAGCCCAAAGGATGTTCGTCGCAATGGATGGTTTGGGCAGGAACACAGACACCGGCGATTTCTGAACTGAATCGCAAGATGGATCACATCTTGCTGAAAAGGAAAATTGAATTGAATTTGAGAGCACCCAGCATGGATGAATAGAACAGACAAGTCATGGTTTTTGTCTGCTCGAGAAAAAAAATATCCTAATCTTCGATTTTACTCTCTCGAACGGCCTTGACGCAGGACCAGGCTGTTCTGAAAAAAACCCCCAAGGACACCTCAACGATAGACCCTTTTGATCTCCCTCCCTCCTCAACGACACCTGGAGTCGAACTTTAGTTCGGCCTCAGTCTAAAAAACATTACATCATCACACCCAAGACAATTGGGCATACACTGGGCCCCTTTAGGAGCCCAGTCTAGATTGTATTTTTTTTACACATTTTCTTTTCCCAGCGTTTTACCTTTTCCCATCTTTTACGGGGCGCCTCGTGGTGACCAATCAGCGTTCCTGTTCTGTAAGCCTGTACTCTGTTTGTTTGTCCAATCTTGAACGGGTTTGTACTGTAAACAAAAATGTTGTTGTACTTGTTGCAATGACAATATAGACCTACCTACCTACCTACCTACCTACCTAGGATCCCACCTGTGCAACAAATCCAGTAGTGAAATGTCCTCGGTTCTAAATATTCCAAAGTCAACTGTCGGCTTTATTATAAGAAAATGGAAGAGTTTGGGAACAACAGCAACTAAGCCATGAAGTGGTAGGCCACGTAAACTGCCAGAGAGGGGTCAGAGGATGCCGAAGCGCATAGATTAGATTAGATTAGATAGTACTTTATTTATTCCGTCAGGAGAGTTCCTTCAGGAAAATTAAAATTTTCAGCACAATCCCATTCAAGTTTAGACAAACATTACAGGGAGACAGAACAGGATCGCTGACTGTAGTGCAAAGAGGTCGCCGACTTTCTGCAAAGTCAGTTGCGACAGAGCTCCAAACTTCATGTGACATTCCAGTGAGCCCACGCACAGTACGCAGAGAGCTATACTGTCAATCCGTGTTCTCACAATTAATGTCCATCTATGTCAACATTTCCATCTCGGTTTTATTTACATAGACTAAATTGTCAATTCATTTCGTCATTGTTTTCGTCAATGTGAGTTTGTTGTGAATCGTTATCGCCCTTTTTTAGTCAGGAAAAAACAGGTTATTGACAATAACCAAGACAACATTTTTTAGTCAACAAAATTAACACTGCTACTGGCTTGTTATTCGGCTCTGTTTGATTGGTGAAATGGAGTCAAATGTCGCTAAATCTTACGATGGATTGGCGAAGCAGGGCCTTTGCCAGTCTATAGGTTATAAATAATCAGTGGTGTGCCGTCAGGGCCAGCAAGGTTTTCTCTGCCGGCCTAACATAACCAGAAATCATGATCATAATAAAAGATAAAAGTAATTTTTTATTTACTTTCACTAAATATCTAAAAGTATTCATATTCTCTTCATTCATATTGTGCTCCTTCCAGTGCTGTGGTTTTTAGGTTAGAGAGTTTTTTTATCCAATCAGATTTCAACTAGTTTACGTTGCCATGCGGTACGAAATCTGCCCGGGGCCCTCAGAATCAACAACGTTGACAGACAGTTGCGATAGCCAATCAGATCACGAGTTGTTGTCAGTAAGGCCTTCTAGATGGCCTAAAGCAGATATATAGTGATGGTATGAGCTAGGTCAGGGGTGTCAAACTCAAATACAGAGTGCGCCAAAATTTAAAACTGAACAAAGCCGCGGGCCAAGGGTGAACAAATTAACCTTTTAATAGGGACCCAAACAAGTTTTGCATTGAATATTGAGCAAGCAAAGCTTGTATAACTTTATAGTGACATGCAAAATCCAGTTTTAAATAATAATAATTAAAACATATCAATGGCATATCAAATAAAATTTAAATAAAAATTCAATGCCCCTTTTCTCTTTGCAGCCTTCTGAGGTAAATATCAAAATAAACTTTTTCCAAAGGCTAATAATACATTTGAAAATAAAATAATAATGAATGAATCAAACATTCAAGCCTTGAAGTAGCAAGAGAAAGTGCATTAATAAAACGTTAATTATTGCTCAGATTGCTACACTGATTTGCTTTAAGAACAAGCAACGCTTATATAACTTAATAGTGCAAAATCAACTTTCAAAAAACAAACAAAAAAAAATCAAGGGGTTCTGGGTGTTTGTTCGGTTGTGTTACGGTGCGGTTGTTCTCCCGAAATATGTTTGTCATTCTTGTTTGGTGTGGGTTCACAGTGTGGCACATACTTGTAACAGTGTTAAAGTTGTTTATACGGCCACCCTTAGTGTGATCTTTATTGTTGACTAAGAATGCCTTGCATTCACTTATGTGTGTGTACAAGCCGCATGTATTATGTGACTTGGCCGGCAAGCTGCTTGTATGGAGTGAAAGCGAACATGACTGCAAGTTATGGAGAACGTTAAAGGAAGTGCCTTTAAGGCACGCCCCCAATATTGTTATCCGGGTGGAAATCAGGAAGAATTCGGGAGAATGGTTTCCCTAGGGAGATATGCGGGAGGGGCACCGAACCTCGGGAGTCTCCTGGGAAAATCGGGAGGGTTGGCAAGTATGAGTATTAAGAATGCGATGTTAACCGGCAGGTCAGCTGTAATGTTAATCTGATATTGATCTGAAAAAGGGACGGCGTGGCGCAGTGGGAGAGTGGCCGTGCGCAACCCGAGGGTCCCTGGTTCAAATCCCACCTAGTACCAACCTCGTCACGTCCGTTGTGTCCTGAGCAAGACACTTCACCCTTGCTCCTGATGGGTGCTGGTTGGCGCCTTGCATGGCAGCTCCCTCCATCAGTGTGTGAATGTGTGTGTGAATGGGTAAATGTGGAAGTAGTGTCAAAGCGCTTTGAGTACCTTGAAGGTAGAAAAGCGCTATACAAGTACAACCCATTTATCATTTATATTGCCTCAAGGGCCAAATGAAATCACACGGCGGGCCAAATTTGTCCCGCGGGTCAGAGTTTGACACCCATGAGCTAGGTAACATAAGAACTCAATTACCCAGCATGCCACAGTAGTGACGAGCATGCGCAGTAGCCGCGTTTAGCCATGCCGGCAGCGGGATGTTTTTGATGAGCACCTTGTGGAGTATACTTTAAGAACTCAGCCAACACGCCTCACCTGCATACTTTATGATTAGACAAGACAACACTTATATTCATACTTGCCTTGAGACCTCCGAATTCGGGGGGGCCGGTTGGCGGTAGCGGGGTGTGTATATTGTAGTGTCCCGGAAGAGTTAGTGCTGCAAGGAGTTCTGGGTATTTGTTCTGTTGTGTTTATGTTGGGTTGCAGTGCGGATGTTCTCCCGAAACATTCTTGTTTGGTGTGGATTCACAGTGTGGCACATATTTGTAACAGTGTTAAAGGCCTACTGAAATTAGATTTTCTTGTTTAAACGGGGATAGCAAGTCCATTCTATGTGTCATACTTGATCATTTTGCGATATTGCCATTATTTTTGCTGAAAGGATTTAGTAGAGAACATCGATGATAAAGTTCGCAACTTTTGGTCGCTAATAAAAAAGCCTTGCCTGTACCGGAAGTAGCAGACAATGTGCACGTGACGTCACTGGTTGTTAAACTCCCCACATCCTCACATTGTTTAAAATCATGGCCACCAGCAGCTAGAGTGATTCAGACCGACAAAGCGACAATTTCCCCGTTAATTTGAGCGAGGATGAAAGATTTGTGGATGAGGATAGTGAAAGTGAAGGACTAGAAGAAGAAAAAAAAGACGAGGGCAGTGGGAGCTATTCAGATGTTATTAGACACATTTACTAGGATTATTCTGGAAAATCCCTTATCTGCTTATTTTCCTACTAGTGTTTTAGTGAGATTATATAGTCATACCTGAAAGTCGGAGGGGTGTGGTGACCGCCAGTGTCTCTGAGGGAAGCCACGGAGGAGCCAAGAAAGTCGCAGCTGCCTTTTTGACAGCTGCAGGAAGAACGACACAAGCTCCACTCATATTTACGGTAAGAGCTGACTTAGCACAATTTTCTCACCGAAACCTGCCGGTTGACGTGTGGTAGAGAACCATGTTCGCTTGACCGCTCCGTTCACCGTCATCTTTAGGGAATGTAAACAAAGAAACACCGGCTGTGTTTGTGTTGCTACAGCCGGCTGCAATACACCGCTCTCCACCAACATCTTTCTTCTTTGTAGTTTCCATTATTAATTGAACACATTGCATAAGATTCACCAACACAGAGTCCAGAATACTGTGTAATTATGCGATAAAAACAGACTACTTTTAGCCTTGTTCGGTGCTGGAAGAACATGTGCGCTACCACTGGTGACGTCACGCGCACGCGACCTTTTCAACAGGATATTTCACAGGAAATTTAAAATTGCAATTAAGTAAACTAAACCGGCCGTATTGGCATGTGTTGCAATGTTAAGATTTCATCATTGATATATAAACTATCAGACTGCGTGGTCGGTAGTAGTGGGTTTCAGTAGGCTTTTAAAGTTGTGTATAGGGCCACCCCCAGTGTGACCTGTACGGCTGTTAACCAAGTATGCCTTGCATTCACTTATGTGTGTGTAAAAGCCGCTTATATTATGTGACTGGGCAGGCACGCTGTTTGTATGGAGGAAAAGCTGACGTGACGATAGGTTGTAGAGGACGCTAAAGGCAGTGCCTTTAAGGCACGCCCCCAGTACTGTTGTCCGGGTGGAAATCGGGATACATCCGGGAGAATGGTTGCCCCAGGAGATTTTCGGGAGGGGCACTGAAAATCTGGAGTCTCCCAGGAAAATCGGGAGGGTTGGCAAGTATGCTTATATTTGCAAAGCCATTTTAAAGAAGGATATTTAAAGAGAAAGTACATCTTGTGAGACAATGTCGGCCAACCCCAGGAACCCGAATGGTTTCGACAGATTGTGACTTCAGATATTTAATTTCTTTATTTTTTTCATGTTTAATATATTTTTTGTAATTCAAATTATAATAATATTACATTTGATATGTTTTAATTGCTGATGCAGGTTTATTGATTTTTAAATGCGCCAGAAAATTACCCGTTATGTACACTGTTGATGTGGTTCAATGACCAGTAGTTAGTAAATGTGTTTCTGTATAGTATTTCTTCAGAAATGGTCATGTGGGGAGATAAATGATGGTATTTTGAGAGGTAATCATTGAAGTCAGACATAACTGAAGGCCCAGGTGGGAAACGCACGGCCTATAAATAATTATATGAACAGTTATATAAATAAATGTAACGATCGGGATGAAACTCAATGTAATGGAGTAGAAGTAGCGTTTTTTTCTTCACAAATAAACTCAAGTAAAAATAACAAGAATGTTGCATTAAATCTACTCTGTCAAGTAAGTAAGTAAATGTAACAAAGTAAATGTAGGGCGTTACTACCCACCTCAGCATTTGAATACCTTATAATATTTTTTTTTTTAGAAAAAAGAGACAATTTAAAGTTTTTTTATTATTATATAAATACAAACCCTGTTTCCATATGAGTTGGGAAATTGTGTTTGATGTAAATATAAACGTAATAAAATGATTTGCAAATCATTTTCAACCCATATTCAGTTGATTATGCTACAAAGACAACATATTTGATGTTCAAACTGATAAACATTTATTTTTTTGTAAATAATCATTAACTTTAGAATTCAATGCAGCAACACGTGACAAAGAAGTTGGGAAAGGTGGCAATGAATACTGATAAAGTTGAGGAATGCTCATCAAACACTTATTTGGAACATCCCACGGGTGTGCAGGCTAATTGGAAACAGGTGGGTGCCATGATTGGGTATAAAAGCAGCTTCCATGAAATGCTAAGTAATTCACAAACAAGGATGGGGCGAGGGTCACCAGTTTGTAAGCAAATTGTGTAACAGTTTTAGAACAACATTTCTCAATGAGCTATTGCAAGGAATTTAGTGATTTGACCATCTACGGTCCGTAAAATCATCAAAAGGTTCAGAGAATCTGAGAAATCCCTGCACGTAAGCGATGATATTACAGACCGTTGATCCCTCGGGCGGTACTGCATCAAAACCGACATCAGTGTGTGAATGATATCACCACATGGGCTCAGGAACACTTCATAAAACCACTGTCAGTAACTACAGTTGGTCGCTACATCTGTAAACGCAAGTTAAAACTCTACTATGCAAAGCGAAAGCCATCTATCAACAACACCCAGAACGCCTACACTTTGGCACGTGTTGCAGCCATGAAATTCTAAGTTAATAATTATTATTTGCAACAACAAAAAAAGTTTGAGTTTCAACATCAAATATCTTGTCTTTGTAGTGCATTCAATTGAATATGGGTTGAAAAGGATTTGCAAATCATTTTATTCCTTTATATTTACATCTAATACAATTTCCCAACCCATATGGAAACGGGATTTGTACTAAAAAATACAAACTCATATTGATGCACCCAAAGACATCATTTTGTTTTGCAGCTTTCTCCAACCTTTTGTCAACAAACAAAGCCCTTTTCAAGCGGCTCTATTTGTGTCTGAAGTAAAAGCCTTCAGATATCAAAAAAAAAAAAAAATCCAATCCAATCTCTCCGTTTCCTCATGTCTCCACTGCACTCATTTCCTCTTCAAAGGGGGGAGCCTGGCATCTGTGTATTACGCCGTGCTCGGGGGGGGGGGGAGGTCTTGGTGGGCCTTGTGCTGACTCTGTGTTAGGTAATAACAAGCTGTGACGTCAAAGGTTCACCGTTTTAGCTCGAAAGAGGAGGGACGGCGATGCTGTGCAAAAAAAAAAAAAAAAAATTTAGGAAAAGGAGGAGGCAGTGTGTCAGCTTGATAACACTGTGCAGACAAACAGGCTATTACATAGTCTTAAAGGGGAACATTATCACCAGACCTATGTAAGCGTCAATATATACCTTGATGTTGCAGAAAAAAGACCATATATTTTTTTAACCGATTTCCGAACTCTAAATGGGTGAATTTTGGCGAATTAAACGCCTTTCTATTTATCGCTCTCGGAGCGATGACGTCAGAACGTGACGTCACCTAGGTAATAAAGCCGCCATTTTCATTTTCTCACACATTACAAACACCGCGTCTCAGCTCTGTTATTTTCCGTTTTTTTTTCGACTATTTTCTGGAACCTTGGAGACATCATGCCTCGTCGGTGTGTTGTCTGAGGGTTTAACAACACTAACGGAGGGATTCAAATTGCACCACTGGCCCAAAGATGCGAAAGTTGCAAGAAATTGGATGAAATTTGTTCAAAATACGAGGGTGTGGGGAAAACCGACTAAATGGTCCCTCGTTTGTTCCGCACACTTTACCGACGAAAGTTATGCTACTACAGAGATGGCAAGATTGTGTGGATATCCTGCGACACTCAAAGCAGATGCATTTCCAACGATAAAGTCAAAGAAATCTGCCGCCAGACCCCCATTGAATGTGCCGGAGTGTCTGCACATTTTTACCCGGCAATGCTAAGGCAGACATGGCACAGAGATGTATGGATATCCTGCAGATGCATTTCCAGCAATAAAGTCAACGAAATCACAAAGGTGAGTTTTGTTGATGTTGTTGACTTATGTGCTAATCAGACATATTTGGTCGTGGCATGACTGCCAGCTAATCGATGCTAACATGCTATTTAGGCTAGCTGTATGTACATTTGAAACTATATTTACATCAGCGTTTCCCTCCACCCACATTTAATGCCAAACACACACTTACCAATCGACAGATTTAAGTTGATCCAGTGTCACAAGATGCGAAACTTCCGATCGTTGGTTTGCACATTTTACCGGCGATGCTAACGCAAACATGGCCGAATAGTGTCAATAGCTATTCGCTCAATAGCTTCAGTTTCTTATTCAATTTCGTTTTCGCTATCTGCCTCCATACTCCAACCATCCGTAATCTGTTGAATCGCTTAAGCCGCTGAATCAGAGTCTGAATCCGAGCTAATATCGCTATATCTTGCTGTGCTATCCGCCATTGTTGGTTGTATTGGCAGCACTGGATGACGTCACAGGAAACGGACAGTGGCTTCGCAGATAGCGAAAATAAGGCACTTTAAGCTTTTTTAGGGATATTCCGGGACGGGTAAAATTTTGAAAAAAATTCAAAAAACAAAATAAGCCACTGGGAACTGATTTTTATTGGTTTTAACCGTTTTGAATTGTGATAACGTTCCCCTTTAAACCAACTAAGATCTGACGCAGTGTAGGCCAACCGATGACGATCTTGCAAATGTTACGTTGTGTTCGAGACAAACCTATAAACAGCATGATTCCATTAGTGTGAGGGGTTCCGGTATACACAAGTGACGAAAATGGAGTAAAGGATACGTTCAGGGATTACACCCTAAGACAATATAGCGACTTTAGCATTCCTTGTTATGGCTGCTGACCTTCCCAGTCAGCTGATGTCTTTCCTTTTATAACTGTAAATACCACAGGCATGCACACGCAGATACACGTACCGTCCTAAAAAAATAAAAAAAACCCGGAATGTAAACTAACGCCATAGGACTTTGGTCCTAGAGGACCGGGAATGGTATTAGATTGCACTGAGCTGTTTACAGTAAAAAAAAAAAAGGGGGGGGGGGGGGGGTAGGAAACAAGACCAAGAGCTCCACTCTAATCTGAATGCACAGAGCTTCGTTAGACCTTCTAATCTCTCTCTCTCTTGCTCTCTTTCGCTCTACACTCCAGCTATCATCTGGGAGCCCAGCGGCACTTTCCATGGGAGCCCTTTCGCACACATTAGCAGCTTTACAACTAGCACATGACTCTAAGTGCTTGAAGAATGTCTGGAGGTCCACCCCGTCCGTCAACAAGTGGACACACAACAAGTCTCCCCTTACTGGGGTTAAGACCAAGGTAACGATTAACCCAACCACACAAGCACTGGTCGTACGGACTGATCTAAAGGATCAGATTTTTTTTAATAATATTTATTGATTTACTAATAAAAATAAAAATAAAATAATAAAAAATAAAAAAAAGTATTGATTTACTAATTAGGGCTTCACGGTGGCAGAGGGGTTAGTGCGTCTGCCTCACAATACGAAGTTCCTGCAGTCCTGGGTTCAAATCCAGGCTCGGGATCTTTCTGTGTGGAGTTTGCATGTTCTCCCCGTGAATGCGTGGGTTCCCTCCGGGTACTCCGGCTTCCTCCCACTTCCAAAGACATGCACCTGGGGATAGGTTGATTGGCAACACTAAATAGCCCCTAGTGTGTGAATGTGAGTGTGAATGTTGTCTGTCTATCTGTGTTGGCCCTGCGATGAGGTGGCGACTTGTCCAGGGTGTACCCCGCCTTCCGCCCGATTGTAGCTGAGATAGGCGCCAGCGCCCCCCGCGACCCCGAAAGGGAATAAGCGGTAGAAAATGGATGGATGGATGGATGGATGGATTTACTAATTAAAAATAAATTGATAAATACAACAATAATAAAAAAATATATAATGTTAAATCAAAACATTTCTTTTAGATGCAATAATAACGTCAATAGGAACTACAAAGCTCTTTACTGTAAGCCACATTGTGTTATGTGTTTAAAAAAAAACTAGAGATGTCTAGAGATAAATGCTTTAAAATGTAATATCGGAAATTATCGGTATCAGTTTCAAAAACGAAAATTTAGGACCTTTTAAAACGCCGCTGTGTACACAGACGTAAAGGCAGTGTCTTTACGTGCCAACCCAATCACATAATACCTACGGCTTTTCGCACACACAAGTGAATGCACCGCATACTTGGTCAACAGCCATACAGGTCACACTGAGGGTGGCCGTATAAATAAGTTTGACATTGTTAAAAATCTGCGCCACACTGTGAACCAACACCCAAACAAGAATGACAAACACATTTCGGGTGAACATCCGCACTTTAATACAACATAAACACAACAGAAAAAATACCCAGAATCCCTTGCAACACTAACTCTTCCGGGAGGCTACAATATACACCCTCCGCCCCCCAACCCCGCCCACCTCAATTTACTCATGCTCTTTCAGGGAGAGCATGGTCCAAATTCCAAGCTGCTGTTTTGAGGCATATTAAAAAAAAAATTATGAACTTTCTGACTTCAATAATAAATATGGTAGTGCCATGTTGGCATTTTTTTCCATAACTTGAGTTGATTTATTTTGGAAAACCTTGTTTCATTGTTTAATACATCCAGCGGGGCACCACAACAAAATTAGGCATAATAGTATGTTAATCCCACAACTGTATATATCGGTATCGGTAGATATCAGAATCAGTAATTAATAGTTGGACAATATCAGAATAGCGGATATCGGCCAAAAAGCCATTATCGGACATCTCTAAAAAAAACATAACATTTACAAAATGATAAATAAAAAGTGATGAGCAAATTGGGATGACATACTTGACTAAAGAAACATTCTTCTTCTCAACTTGTCCAATCAGCTTATTTATTTAATCTTGTATACATCTGTGTGGGCCGCAATGGCTGTTTTGTTGCCCTAAGCTTGTGTCATTGAGTATAGGTCAAAGGTCAGGGGTACAAAACCAGCGTCAAGCTGTGTAAAAACAAGCTGACGACTACCTTGACTGTAAATACGCATGCCATCAGAATAGAAGGCAATAATAGAGACGGTAAAATAGGTCAAACGTTGGTCAATTGGTCATAAAAAAATTCCGACCTTTATCGCAGTATTGCCAATTATTTTTGTCGTTCTTATAAAATTTTTCTTTTTTTTGGGGAGTAAAATTATGACTTTTGTCATTATTTTGCCAAGTAAAATCCAGATTATTATTATTATGATAATGCCAACATTTTAAAGTTTTCTGATAAAATATAATAAACTTTTATCGACTCTTTTCATACTTGCCAAAAATGTTAAGCTTTTCTTGAAAAATTGCGACTGTTATTGGGTAAAATTCCAACTTTTATCATAATGTTCAGTCAAATGTTCAGTTTTTCTTATAAAATTTTGACTTGCGTTGAGTAAAATTAGGACTTATTGTAACACTGCCACAATTCTATGTTTTTGTTGTGAAATTGTGACCTTTTTCTTGTGAAATTCCAAGTAATTGTTCAACCTTTTTTATATTTGCAAAGTATGTATATATCATTAATGTTGTAAACACACATCTTCATATATCTGGAAAGGGTGGTCCTAAAGAGGTAGGCGTTTTTCTCAGGTATCAAGAAGTTAAAAGGGAACATTATCACAATTTCAAAAGGGTTGAAAACAATAAAAATCAGTTCCCAGTGGCTTGTTGTATTTTTTGAAGTTTTTTTCAAACTTTTACCCGTCCCGGAATATCCCTAAATAAAGCTTTAAAGTGCCTTATTTTCGCTATCTTCGAAACCACTATCCATTTCCCTGTGACGTCATACAGGGCTGCCAATCCAAACAACATGGCGGTTACCACAGCGAGATATAGTGACATTAGCTCGGATTCAGACTCTGATTTCAGCGGCTTAAGCGATTCAACAGATTACGCATGTATTGAAACAGATGGTCGGAGTATGGAGGCAGATAGCGACAACGAAATTGAAGAAGAAATTGAAGCTATTGAACGAATAGCTATTGACGCTATTCGGCCATAGCGTGGGTGTACCTAATGAAGTGGCCCATAGCATGTCTGCCTTAATAGCATCGCCGGTAAAATGTGCAGACCAAACAATCAAGACTTTCGCATCTTGTGACACTGGAGCAACTTAAATCTGTCGATTGGTAAGTATTTGTTTCGCA
Source organism: Nerophis ophidion (assembly GCF_033978795.1). Taxonomy (NCBI): domain Eukaryota; kingdom Metazoa; phylum Chordata; class Actinopteri; order Syngnathiformes; family Syngnathidae; genus Nerophis; species Nerophis ophidion. Next base: position 7,353,560 of record NC_084633.1, on the reverse strand, counting down.
TTAAATGTGGGTATCTAATTTCAAATGTACATACAGCTAGCATAAATAGCATGTTAGCATCGATTAGCGTAGCATGTTAGCATCGATTAGCTGGCAGTCATGCCCCGACCAAATATGTCTGATTAGCACATAAGTCAACAACATCAACAAAACTCACCTTTGTGATTTCGTTGACTTAATCGTTGCAAATGCATCTGCAGGTTATCCATACATCTCTGTGCCATGTCTGTCTTAGCATCGCCGGTCAAATGTGAAGACATTCTGGTACATTCAATGGGGGTCTGGCGGAAGATTTCTTGCCAGTGGTGCAACTTGAATCCCTCCCTGTTAGTGTTGTTACACCCTCTGACAACACACCGACGAGGCATGATGTCTCCAAGGTTCCAAAAAATAGTCGAAAAAACTGAAAATTACAGAGCTGAGACCCGGTGTTTGTAATGTGAAAATGAATATGGCGGGTGTGTTACCTCGGTGACGTCACGTTCTGACGTCATCGCCAAAAGAGCGATAAACAGAAAGGCGTTTAATTTACCAAAATTCACCCATTTAGAGTTCGGAAATCGGTTAATAAAATACATGGTCTTTTTTCTGCAACATCAAGGTATATATTGACGCTTGCATAGGTTTGGTGATAATGTTTCCCTTTAAGAAATACAATAATGTGTGTGTGTTGGTGTGTGTGTTCTTGTATTTCTACCCTTCTTGAGACATCAAGAAAAAGTACCTTCCACCGGCCCGTCTCGCCCGCAGCGTCGGGGAGGTGGAGCATGAGCGCGTGCGGTGGGACCCGAAAGATGGTGAACTATGCCTGGGCAGGGCGAAGCCAGAGGAAACTCTGGTGGAGGCCCGCAGCGGTCCTGACGTGCAAATCGGTCGTACGACCTGGGTATAGGGGCGAAAGGCCAATTCGGGCAGATAGGGCAGACATTCGAAAGAGACGTCGCCGCCACCAGGGGCCGGCGATCTGCTCGAGGTTATCTAGAGTCACCAAAGCGGTGAACAAGTTAAGACATAAATCATGGTCCCAATAAGGACAGCCATTGTATCTAATAGAGAATGTCTCATTTGCAGCCCTGGTGGTGAAATCTATTAAAAATTAGGGTGGTCCCAAAAAGGAGGGATTTTTCAAATTGACTGTGTGTCACTTTTAAAAGTGCTTCCCCTCTAGTCAACATATGAAATAACAAGTGAGCGTAAAAATTTGAAGTGCTCCCCTACTGGCCAACATATGTAATAACACATGTGTGTAAGAAATTGAAATGCGCACCCTTTGGCCAAAATGTATTTAAAAAATTAAATAAATATGTATATAGAGACATACTGTAATACCTTGAAGTAAATAAGGAATAGTTAAATACAATTACAAACAAAAACAATTTTTTTTTACTGAAAAGTGATTTAGTTTTAAAATTTTTCCTCACAATGTTTTGACTTTTTTCTTACAAAATTGGGAACAATTTCTCATATTCTTTCTGTTTCTGTAATATTGCATTTTTTAAATGGAAAATTATTACTTTTTAATGAAAAATGGCGACATTGGTCATAAAAAATTCTGACCTTTTTCGCAATATTGCCAATTATTTTTGTGACATTTTTCGAGTAAAATTGACCTCTTGCCAAGTAAAATCCCGAATATAATTGTAATAATGCCAACATTTTAAAGTTTTTTGATAAAATGGTTACTTTTGTCGACTCTTTGCATAAAATTGCCAGAATGTTAAGCTTTTCTTGAAAAATTGCAACCGTTCAAATGTTCAGTTTTTCTTGTAAAATGTTGACTTAAGTTTTTATAACACTGCCCCACTTCTACGTTTTACTTGTGAAATTGTGACCTTCTTCTTTTGAACTTCCAACTAATTGTTAAACCTTTTTTTATATTTGCTAAGTATTAATGTTGTAAATACACATCTTCATATATCTAGAAAGGGTGGTGCTAAAGAGGTAGGCATTGTTCTCAGGTCTCAAGAAGGTAAGACATGCAATAATGTGTGTTTGTGCGTGTAAAGGCCCTTTAAATTTAACAGCAGCGTGCGTGGACGCCAGGAGTGACGTCAGCAGCCGACATCAGCACCTTGGATACGGGCTCACCATTCAACAGAGGGATCCTGCCCCGTTTTGGACCAATCAGTGCTGTGTTTTCCACATAGCACTCAGCACCACCCACATTGCTGCTGCACATTGTTCCCCTGCAGGGATTCTCCTTCCAGACACAAAAAGACCGGGCGAAACGATGCCCTAATGTTATTCAGTATTCCCAATAACATTTAAAACATGTCTTTCAGCGAGCCTTTATTTTTGTTCTATTCCTGTCATTCGCTGTCACTGCAGCCCTGTCTTATCTCTGACGTCATCACAGGCGCCCCCCTTCTCCCATTTCACGGAATCACGTGTCAAAAACTGGGCACCGAGCCGCGGCCAATCAGCGCCCGATACGGAGGCCACGCCAAGGGCGGGCTTGGGGCCTTCCAGCCAATCGCGACCGCCTATATTGTTTTGACCTCTGACGCGGCGTCACCGCCCACCTCGTGCCCATGGCGGAGGGAAGCTATAAATAGAGGCGCTCCTCCGGCAGGAAGAGACGAAGTCGCAGAACTCCCGAGAAGGAGGGAGCTACTCCGCACAGCCTGCTGACTAAAACCCCCGACATCACCTCCAAACCCCCAGAAAGCAAAGACCTTTTTTTTTTTTTTCATTTAACCGGAATACCTTTTTTTATATATATATTACCGTGTGAAGAAAGTATTTATACTTTTTGTTCGCTCATTTGCACTTACCGAGAAGCTTTAAAATATACATCTATTTTTTTTTTTTTTACAAACAAAACAAGTAAGTATTTTTCCTTCCCCCTTACACGTTAACTGTGGGTCGTAATTGGCTTTATTAAATTAAAAAAAAAAAAAAGGGAGCTCTTTTAACTCTCACTAAGCTGATTTGCTGCGTCAGTCCACGAAAAGTTAAGCTAGTGTTGCCGTCTCCCATTTTGTCCTCTTAGCTTTCATGTGACGTGGTGCGCCGTGGAAATTGTGGTCTCTGGTTATTCATTTCTGGTGTCAAGCTCGTTAATGATCCACAGTTTATTGCAACACCATGTTTTGCTTGGCTAAGACCTCCTATTTCGCAATGCCTTACCAGTGGGGGGGCTGTTACCATGGCACCCCCCCCCCCCCCCCCCCCCCCACCTCTCTCCCCTAAATCAACTTTGGAGCTGGTCTGGCTTGTGTCATTTCAGTTTTGTTTGATTAAAACATCATTTAGTGGCATTTGGACGACATTTTAAACTATTTCCTTTTTGGCTGTGTCAACAAGGGTGTAGCCCCACATTGTTCTGAGCTGTAGTCACACTGGAATCATCAATTCATGTCATTTTTTTGTTTTTAAATCGACGCATTGCACGTGTTTTGTATTATGTCAACAGAATTCCAAGTGGATTACGGTTGTGGTGGAAAATCCAGACCTTAGACAGCGACAAAGTGGATTTAGTACAAAAGGTTTATTTACCCAATATCAAAAGTACTGGTTGGATTAAGTTGCCAATGATACAGACATCATTGTCCCGGGGCTCTGGAATCATGCAGATCATTGGTACACTGGCTTTTTATGTTTTCTTCATATGTCAAGGTCTCTTTGTTTTTGCCACTCTTGGCACCAACACAATAGTCATAACAATTCTTAGAATGGTCACAGTGCCCACATATATCCCTTAGTTCTGAATAGAAAAAAAGAAAAGAGCAGACCTCTTAGCCTTTTTGACAGATCTTCAAATATGGTATAAATTAATCACAATGAAGTCAGAAATTCCACTACACGGTTCTAAAAGCGTTGCTTTTTCCCCTTCCAGGAAAGCGTCACAGGCGGATTCGAACCACACTTTTCACCGATCAAACAAGTCCTGTGTCGCCAACCACGGCTAAAACCAAGCAACCCCGGTGGACCCGTTCGCAGCCTCCGCTCGCTACCCCGGTCGACGTCAGCAGTCAGCTATGCAGCTTGAAATCCAAGTAGCTCTCAACTTCATCATCTCGTACCTGTACAACAAGCTGCCCAGGCGGCGGGTCAACATCTTCGGCGAGGAGCTCGAGCGGCAGCTGAAGAAGAAGTACGAGGGACACTGGTACCCGGATAAGCCTTACAAGGGCTCGGGTTTCCGGTGCATCCACGTGGGGGAGAAGGTGGACCCCGTGGTGGAGAAGGCGGCCAAGGAGAGCGGGCTGGACATCAACGATGTCCGCAACAACCTCCCGCAGGACCTCAGCGTGTGGATTGACCCCTACGAGGTGTCCTACCAAATCGGCGAGAAGGGCCCGGTTAAAGTGCTGTTTGTCGACGACAGCAACGAGACGGCGGTGAGCACCGGCGGGCTCGATCTGGACAAGGAGATCAAGAACAGTTTCAACCCGGACGCGCAGGTCTTCAGAACCCATGGGCGGGGCCTCTCCGGGCTCCAGCTCGCCCTCACCCCCGTTCGGCCACTCGGCGGCGGTCAGCCCCACCTTCATGCCGCGCTCCACGCAGCCTTTAACCTTCACCACCGCCACCTTCGCCGCCACCAAGTTCGGCTCCACTAAAATGAAGAGCGGCGGGCGCGGCGGCGCTGGCGGCAACAACAACAACAATAGCAGCGGCAGCAGCAGTAGCGGCGCCAACAAGGCGGCGCGCACGTCCCCCACCAACCTGGGCCTGAATGTGAACAGTCTCCTGAAACAGAAAGCCATCTCCACCTCCATGCACTCTCTCTACGGGGTCGGCCTGGGAACGCAGCAGCAGGCCAAGCCCTCGGCCCTGTCCCCGAACGCCAAGGAGTTTGTGTTCCCCAGCACCCAGAGCGCCCTCTTCCCCGGCGACAGCGCGCTGGGCCTGGGCCCGCTTCAGTACAGCAACGCCTTCGACGTCTTCGCGGCCTACGGAGGCCTTAACGACAAGTCCCTGATGGACGGCTTGAATTTCAGCTTGAGCAACATGCAGTATTCTAACCAGCAATTCCAGCCAGTCATGGCCAACTAGCTACTATAATTCATGCAGCAGCAACGACCAGAAAATGTGACCGCTAGAAGTGGTGGTGGTGGTGGTGGTGGTGGTGGTGGGAGGGGGGATTGCAAAGTTAAAATGCACATTTTGAAAAATGACGAGAAAAAAAAAAAAAAAAAGAACAGAATGTCAAGGAGAAAAGAAAAAAAAAAAGTGACATCCTAAGAATACGAGCCCGAGGGTGAACTATTTGGCCCCCTTGAGTTAGAACTTTTCTTTCTTAAAAAGGTGACGCTTGTTGTACGAGATGTCCAAGCTTGGTTATTACCCAGACGTCATTATTTTTTTTTCTTTTGCCAACCAAGCACAAACTATTTTTTTATGTTACTGTTTGAAATACATATACATATATAGAGATATATATATATAAATATATATATATATAACAAGTTTAAAAAAAAAACAACCAAACACCACCACAAGTCATGGCCTCTTTCAGTATTTGGACATAACTGGATGTTGCCAATTTTTACAGGAATTGGCATCGCGACGTGGGATTTTCTGGTCTTTTTTCTAATTGTATAATTTAATTTAGTACAGAGTTTGTAAAATATCAGAGTATCTATTGTTTCTACGACACGGTATTGCATTTATATCTTTTTACTACTCCAGTGATCTGTGATGGCTGCAGCAACTTTGTTTTTCTTTTTTTATTGAAATGATGAAAAATGAATCCATCTTATTAAAAAAAAAAAGAAGAAAAAAAAAAGATTGTGTACAGAATATTCCGTAGTAGTGGGATTTAAGTATATTTGCTCTTTTTTGGGGAAAAAACAAGAGTTGTATTTTCTGTTAAGAGTTAAAAAAAACAACAGATTTTTGCTATATTATGGACAAAATGTAATCGTATATTAATTTTGTACCTACATTGTGCAATACTTGATAAAAACAAAACGGTAAAACAAAGTATTCGGAGTCGGTGTCTTACATGTTAACAGGGACTGATAGTTTATTAAATTTGTATTAAAAGGCTTGAAAATTTCGGCTTTGGTCTACATGGGTCTTTGTGGGGGGGACATGTATCCGGACTAAACATGAACTTGAATAAATAACATTAAGTCATACATTAAGCATGAAAGCAATACAAAGACGATTTTATGAGGGTCTTCTAATATGGCATCACAGCATATTAGCAAGTTACCCTCGGGTCACGGTGCACACGTAGGCAGAGGGCGTGCTGTCGTGTGAAGCCTGATAACCTTTTGAACTACAGCCCTGTGCTCTTGTGTATTGCATAACAAACAAAGCGGTGTAGTCATAATAAACAGCAGAATGGCTTGTTTGATGTAAAGTGGAATATCCAACAAAATCAGTTCACCATAAACCATCAAAACATACATTGTATGTACCTATATATTTTCAATGATAGATATATACACATATGTATATAAATGT